>NC_038243.2:27326745-27611266 GCF_000004515.6 Glycine max
GCAATTGAATATGGCGATTGGGAAGAGTCGTATGCGAAACTCTCGTCATGGCTAACACATGCAAAATCATTCTCTTAGCTCTCACTTTCAAATACTACATGACGATTTTGTTGTTGGTAATAGGGTGAGTCGTGAACATCGTCAGTTTCATAGAGTATTTTGGACATTTGGTCAATGCAAAGAGGCTTTTAAGTACTGTAAGCCAATCATACAAGTTGACGGCAGACATTTATACGGCAAATACCGTGGGACCCTGTTAATGGCCACATCGCAAGATGGAAATGGTGGTGTTCTTCCTCTAGCATTCGCCGTGGTCGAAGGTGAGACGCTAACAGCATGGTCATGGTTTTTGGCCCACTTGCGTGAACACATCACAGATAAGAATGGAATTTGTCTAATATCTGATCGTCACACGAGTATAAAGTCTGTTGTCGCTAACGAAGCACTTGGTTGGCAACCTCCCCACGGTTATCATGTGTACTGCGTCCGACACATAGCCAGCAATTTCAATCGCAAATTCAACAACGCGAAACAAAAAGAGATGTTCAAGAAATTGGGTAAGGTTTATTTTATACATTAATTTAATTTGAGTTTCATGTCTACGTACAACTTTTGATGATAACAAATTTGATGCAGCGTACACTCCTTGCAAGCATGTGTTTGATCAAAACTTAGAAAAAATTCATCAATTGAGTCCAGCCATAGAAAGATGGATTGATCTCATTTCAAAGGAAAAATGGACCATGGCTTATGATACATCTGGACGATGATATGGTCACATGACAACCAACCTATCAGAATGTGTGAATAAGGTGTTGAAAGATTGTCGCAGCATTTCCAATAACACCCGTGGTCAAGTCACGTATAATGAGTGCTGGAACGTACTTTGTTGATCGTGTCCGCCAAGCCCAAAGACAATTAAGAGGAAGGCCAAGTTTATTGTTCTAAGCTTGTACAGAACTTAGGGAAAAATCAAGAACAAGCTTGTTCGCACATCGTTCGCGTGTATGATATCCACTCGACAAGGTTTGAAGTAGAGGAGACCTTCAATCCTATAACACAACGTGGCGGACAAAAGTGGGAAGTTAACTTGAATGGCCATTATTGTCAATGCGGAAGGTATTCTGTGCTTCACTATCCATGTTCACACATTATTGCAGCTTGTGGTTACGTGAGCATGAACTACTACCAATATATAGATGTTGTTTACACCAATGAGCACATCTTAAAAGCATACTCCGCACAGTGGTGGCCTCTTGGGAATGAAGTGGCAATTCCTCCTTCTGATGAGGCATGGACACTAATCTCTGACCCAACTACAATTCGTGCGAAAGGTCGGCCAAAATCAACAAGGATAAGGAATGAGATGGATTGGGTTGAACCATCTGACCACCGACAAAAATGTAGTAGATGTGGAGCAGAATGGCACAATAGGCGCCGATGTCCAATGCAATCTGACCGTGGGAGTAATTCATTTAATTGATTTATGTATGTTACATGAGTGACTTGTATTGCTTTAAGTTTTGTTCAATGTATTTACTTTTTGTTCTTCAATGAAATCGTCAGTTACTTATTTTTGAATGTGTACTTCTAATGAAATAAAATTACATTTAGAAGTTGAAATAAATGGAGTAGATCAATCGAGGTTGAGTGACATTGGTGTTGATCGTTAGTTAGAAACGTTAGTTATTTTCTTTTCTCTACCTTAGTTTATTTTAACTATCTACAATGACAAACTATGGGCTTAGTCATTATGGTTTAGTGTCTAAGTATTATGGTTTAGTGTTTAGGGTCTAAGCCTTAGGTTTTAGGGTTTAGAATTTAGGATTTAAGGGTTTAGGGTTAAGGGGTTCGGGTTTAGGGTTTAAAATTTAGTGTTTAGGGTTTGGAGTTTAGAATTTAGTATTTAGGGTTTAGGGTTTAGTTTTTATATTTTATGGTTTAGGGTTTAGATTTTATATTTTAGGGTTAAGGGTTTAAAAGGTAGGGTTATGGGATTATGGTTGAGGGTTTACTTTTTATATTTTAGGGGTTAGGGTTTAGTTTTCATATTTCAAGGGTTAGGGTTTAGTTTTTATATTTTAGGGGTTAGGGTTTAGTTTTTATATTTTACGGTTAAGTGTTTAGTTCTTATTTTTTAGGGTTAAGGGGTTAAAAGGTAGGGTTAAGGGATTAGGGTTTAGGGTTTAGATTTTATATTTTTGGTATTAGGGTTTAGTTCTTATCTTTTAGTGTTAAGGGGTTAGAGAGTAGGGTTAAGGGATTAGGGTTTAGGGTTCATTTTTAATATTATAGGGTTTAGGGTTTAGTTCTTAGTTTTTAGGGTTAAGGGATTAGGGTTTAGGGTTTATGTTTTATATTTTAGGGTTTAGGGTTTGGTTTTTATATTTTAGGGGTTAGGGTTTAGTTCTTATTTTTTTAGGGTTAAGTGTTTATTTCGCATCTTTTAGTGTTAAGGGGTTAAAATGCAGGGTTAAGGGATTAGGGTTTAGTGTTTAGGGTTTATTTTTACATTTTAGGGTTTAGGGTTTAGTTTTTATATTTTTTGGGATTAGGGTTTAGTTCTTATTTTTTAGAGTTAAGTGTTTATTTCTTATCTTTTAGTGTTAAGGGGTTAAAAGGTAGGGTTTAGGGTTTATTTTTATATTTTAGGGTTTAGGGTTTAGTTGTTATATTTTAGTTGTCAGGGTTTAGTTTTTATATTTTTAGGATTAGGGTTTAGTTCTTATTTTTTAGGGTTAATGGGTTAAAAGGTAGGGTTATGAGATTAGTGTTTAGGGTTTATTTTTAATTTTTTTAGGGTTTAGGGTTTAAAAGGCAATGTTAAAGGATTGGGGATTTGGGTTTAGTTTTTATATTTTAGGGTTTAGGGTTTAAAAGGCAGTATGAAGGGAGTAGGGTTAGGTTTTAGTTTTTATATTTTAGGGGTTAGGGTTTAGTTCTATATTTTAGGGGTTAGGGTTTAGTTTTTATATTTTAGGGTTAAGTGTTTAATTCTTATCTTTTAGTGTTAAGGGGTTAAAATGTAGGGTTAAGGGATTAGGGTTTAGGGTTTATTTTTATATTTTAGGGTTTAGGGTTTAGTTCTTATTTTTTAGGGTTAAGGGGTTAAAAGGTAAGGTTATGGGATTAGGGTTTAGGGTTTAGTTTTATATTTTAGGGTTTAGGGTTTACTTTTTATTTTTTAGGGTTAAGGGTTTAGTTTTTATTTTTAGGGTTAAGGGTTTAATAGGTACGGTTAAGGGATTAGTGCACATATGACATTGATGTTCATCGTTACTTAGAAACATTAGTTTTTTCCTTTTGTCTACCTTAGTTATTTGTTAACTTCATTGTTTATTATAGTTTGATACGCGACATAAACTGTATCCATAAGTAAGCCTTAATAAACTAAATATCATACATTACGTGTGAAATTCAAATGAGAAATATACAACAAAGCCTTAATAAACGGAGACATGCAAATCATTCATTTTGGTGTCCGTGATGCCATGAGGATGTGCCACATGGTCGATTCCATCTTCGTGCTTGGCGATCAGGATTTCTTCTGTCCCGATGCCTCCCCGCTTCTTCTTCGTCAGCCTCCGAAAAAAATGCGTAACGCAAATCAACATCGAATAAGTCACCCGTATTAGGTATTTGTCCCGGTACATTCCATTGTGTTCCTAATGGGGCATTAGGTGTTGGAATTGGGCCATGATATTGCTGTGAAGGGGTCATTGTGGGCCATGAAAAATGAGCTTGTGTTTCCGCAACAGCACCGAATGATTGCTGGCTTGTAGAAGTATCAGTGTGATGACCCTGAAAAGGATACTGATGCATATGTGTCGGATACTGAGCAAATGTTTGTGGCGTATAATACATTCCATGGCCATGCTCCGCCATTTGTTGGGAATATTCTTCCGCTTCAACAGTCTCCCTTCGTCTGTCTATGCCCTGAGTTTCAACACTTGACTAAAGTATGCGAAACTGTTGTACGGGAAATTGACGCTCTGATGTAGGACCATGTGACACTGGCTCAGTGACTCTCTCTTGCTCTTCGGATAAAATTGTAATTTTTTCCACATAAGGCACAAGATCATCAACTGTCCATGTATTCCTCCCTTGAGGAGACGCCATGTATTGTAATGTCTCCGCAACTTCAGCCTGCAATTATTAGGGTCAGAAAATTAATGGCCATCATTAAAAAAATGTTCAAGTTAAATATTCAAAAAAATTAAAAAATACCAATGTAGCCGTGTTTGCATTTTATGGGTCAACAAACATCTTTGTCTTTCGCCTATACCAGACCATGTAGTCTGAGTTAAAGCTCAATAGGCCTTCTTGTCGAGGATAAGCGTCGACCCTAAATGCATGGCGATTATTCCACTGATGAATCATTGGGGTGAACAATTGCCCCCAATTTTTGTCATGTTTCCCTTTTAATGTTATGCCATGAATGTTTAAGGGTTGTGAAGGAGACTCTGGAATTGGTTGCTGCATCCCAAATTGTCTCAATACTCTGTCCGGTTGGTGCCACTCAATAACTTGGAAACAAATTAGTGGCACCACCGCGTACCACGCGAGACTTCCGACTAAACAAACGGGAGGCAACAATGATATAACGGTTGATGTGTAAGGCTCCCACACAAATTGCATATAACAACATAGTTGTGAACATTTTAGTAAAATAACACATATAATTTTTTATTTTACAAATACAATAGCATGTTCTTACCTCATGACGTTTCATAATATCCAACTTGCGACGAAAAGCTCTCACATCATCATTGCCGATATGTTGGTTTCCACGTTTCAGCCACCTACAAAGATTAAAATTTAATATACCCTAAAACCATTTATTCTATTGAAATGAAAGACGCTGTTAAAAATGACTAACCTGTGCCCCAGTGGTGTATTTTCTACTTGGGAAGGAGTCCTCTTTGGAGCCAAGGTTGGACATCGTTCCCATGCCCACATTTGTAGTAAGATGCACATACCTCCGATTGATTTAGTTTTATAATCGGTGGCACTGCACATCTCTCTGTATAGAAAACCAAGTGCGGAAGCTCCCCATGCATATGTGCCACATTCTTCAAAGTCATGTAAAAATTGAAGGTACCTTAGCGAAACTTTGTTACTGCTTTTGTCAACGAACAGGACACCTCCAATGAATCTCAGTATCCATGCACGGGCAAACCTTCGTACTTGTTCTTCTTCGTCGTCGTTATTTATTTGTGCAAAATGGTGAGCCAGCCAACTTAATTTAACCACACTACCTTTAATTTCACCTTCTTGTAGTCTGACTCCCAATAATTCCTCACATAAATCAGCCCAATCAAGATTTGTTGGACCGACTAATGGTAAACCATCCACACTTATACCTAACAATACAGAGAAGTCTTGGAGAGTAATAATACACTCTCCGCATCTCATGTGAACGTATGTGTTTCCGGCCTCTATCTTTCTATCAGAGCACTAATTAATGAGGCATTTATTTTTAAGTATCCCATCTTGATAATCCAGGCGAAACCAGATTGTCGAAGAAAAGGAAAAATTTGCTCTGGAATTTGTTCTTCCCCTTGATACGTGGGGATAGCTCATCTGATATGTAATTTCCGATCTTCTTCCCCATTCCAAACATGTTCTAAAACATGCTTAGGTTGCATCCATAATACATCAGCATCGATGGGGCTAGACTTAATGTTAATATGTGATGAAGATGATGATGAAGATGTCATTGCTACTGCAAAATAAAATATAATACAATAAATTCACAAATCAATTTATACATTATTTGTAGATAATATAAATTAAACTACGCACATTTATAAAAACATTATTAAATATATAACAATAAATTTGTAAAAAATCAAAATGGCCAATTTTTAATATATTCTATAGATAAATTAAAATACATGTGAAGAAAACTTTAAATGAATTAATTTTTTTTTTCTACAATTAACAAAAAAATAATTGAATAAAATATGGACTAACAAATTATTTATAATACAAACAAATATTGAAATGCAAAAAATCATTTCAACAATATATATACAAAAATAATAATAATGTACAATGTATCATATATTTAATAACGAAAATTTCCTAAAACAAATAATATTAACCTACAAACTATAACTAACACTATCTTATCATATATATATATATATATATATATATATATATATATATAGCTAAAAACTAAAAATAATTAACTCAAACAATATTAACTTATCAATTCATTTATTTAAAACTATACTATCTATATATAACATACAAAATTATAACACTAAAAAGGAAAATTTACGTGTATCTAATATTATAATTATTTATTTACATGTAAAATGCTTAAATTTCTACAGCTAGCTAATATTACAAAAACTAAAAATTTACGTGTGTCTAAAATTTACAAATATATACCTAAAGTTAATATTAACTTGTGCCTAATACTACAAAACCTAATATTACGTGTGCCTTCCTAAAGTATCATGCATGTATATATATTTATTAGGCTAAAGTATCATGCGTGTAAATATATACCTAATACTACAAAAGCTAATATCACATATATAAAATTTAAGAATATATACAACAACTAAATATATATACAGGTAATATTTTTATACTAACTAAAAAAATATATAATATTTTCATACTAAGTAACCAAATATTATTTTCAACCAAATATTATTTTCATATATATATATATATATATATATATATCACACATATAATATCTAACAATACATACAATAACTAAATAAAATTTTCATTCTAACTAACCAAATAATATTTTCATAGTAATTAACCTAACATTGGAATATCTATTAATACGTAAAAAATAACAACACAATACCTATTGATACTAACTAACTTAAACTTAGAATTTTTGTTAATACTAACTAACCTACTATTTACATACTAACTAACTTAGAATATTTGTTAATACTAACTAACTTAAACTTATAATATTTATTAACAGAATATATAAATTTTATTTACTTTGAAAACACTTACCAGGAATTTATGTCCAGGATAAGGGTAAGGGCACACATTTAAAGGAAGGAAGCACATCAAGCACCAAATTTGAACGAGATTTGAACCAAGGAGCACAACAAGCACAAGCACAATAAGCTCACACTCAAGAAGAAACAGAAAGAGAACTCAGTAAGGAGAAATGTAAGTGTAAACAATCAAGGTTCAAGCATTTTTTTTATAGCTGAAAACTTAAACCCCAACGTTCAAATTTTTAACGTTCACATGCAATACTAGCCTTTTCAGAACTGCAAACCCTAAACACTGCAAGCCTACCCATCTTCAGACTGCCATCTTCAAAACACTGCAAGCCTAACGTTCACATGCTTCAACGTGTTCCGCAGGAGCCAATGGCGGGACTGTCCACGTTGGCATGTTCCGCCAGTACCAATGGCGGCATGGGTTGGTGTCTCGCAGGAAGGACTGGCGAGATGCTCATCTCTCCTAGTCAGCATGTCCCGCCAGTACGAATGGCGGTATGGGCACCATGTCTCGCTGCTGTCAATGGCGGCATTCGTCTTTCTCGCCATTGCCAATGGCGTTACAAGCTTCACGCCAGTAGAACTGGCAGCATCCATGGCCATAACAGACCCTCCTTACAATTTGTTTAAAAACAAACCTTGTTTGGTAAATAGTTTTTAAATGAAGCCCCCTACAGTAAATTTGCCTATCTTGCCTATCTTAGGACATCCTTTTCAACTCTACAGGTAATCTGTCACACATGGTTTATATTTATTTCTCGAGAATTATTCAATCTGCAGCCAACCCAATTCAAGAACTAAGCACCATGACAAATTTGCTTCAAAATGTAGTTATTATATTTGTCTTTTAATTAGATCCTGCATTTAAAACGGCAAATAGTTCTAAGATTTAATTAAAAAAATTATCAACATTTGTAGGTAATATTCTTATTCTCACTTCTACATGTTCTAAACTCTAATATTTTCTTAGATTCTACAACTACTTTAGAGCATACAAATGTGACATAGATTAACAATTTAGTTGCTCCTCTTAAAATTAAAATAATAGAATCTAAGTGTAATAATTAATTGTTTATAAAATTTAATTAAAAAGTAGGTTTTATTAATTTTTATTTTGAAATTATAGAAAAATCAGAGAATTAAGCTCCAGGTCCAGCCACCAGGCTCCAATTTAGTTGCCCATCAATTTCAGGTAACCTTTTATTTTTGTTAGCCTTTTTAGGCTTTTTATGAAGGAAAACAGTTCAACAAATAGTACATATTAAAAACAAAGATGGTATACGTAAGAAACCTTTTTTGCATGTAGCGAATACAAAATCCACATTTTTATGTATTAGTGGACAAATATTAAATTAAAAAATAAAAATAAAAGCTTTAATGGAAATCAAAAGTGGTTGGCTTTATATGCAAAATTCGTGCGACATGAATTGACACTATTAGCTTTTCTTTGGACACTATTAGAAACATTATTTATATAACTGTTGGGATAATTGTTATAGAAGTACATAATTTTTAATGTTATAGATCAATACTTGCAATGGTTGGTATTGTGACAACTTTGAACCTAATAGTTTTAACAGTCCTAAAATGTGGACCGAAAATAGGATAGGTTGGTACGTCTAATATTCTTAACTCGTGTATTTAAATTTTTAATTTTAAAACAAAAAACATTTTTATCTTCATATTTTTTATTAACAAATATTAAATTTGAGCCTTTATTTTTTGGGTGAATTATTCAAGGTTCAACAATTGGGGTGGTAGAGATCCAAATAGAACTGTTGAAGATGTTGCTTTTGCAGTGGCTAGATTTTTCCAAACTAGAGACACATTCCAAAATTATTATATGGTAAACAATTTACAGCTCAAAATATTTATTGTCATGTTCCTGATCTTAGTTATTTTTTACTATGATGTATGTATACGATTTTTTGGTTCAATCTCATGGTGGCACTAACTTCGGTAGAACAGTCGGGGGGTCCATACATTATGATGCTCCTCAAGATGAATATGGTAATTGAATTTATTTAAATGTTTAGAATTACATTTTTTTGTTATTGAATATAAACCTTTGATATTTTATTCTTTTATTTGCAGGTAACATTGTCCAACCAAAATGGGGTCACCTCAATGAACTTCATGGTGCTTTGAAGCCAATGGAAGAAGCTCTTACAAGTGGGAACGTATCCGAGACTGACCTAGGAAACTCTGTTAAGGTAAATTGATTAATGTAGTTTGTGTCATTAAATTTGTAAATAATTTATACTATTTTTAAAATTTCCCTTAATATTTTTTAAATTAATCATCTCTCCCTTTCCAATTAATTCCTTCTTCCCCAATTAATTAATTTTTGGAGATAGAATAATGATTATGTAACTTGTGGCTTCTCATCTTCTCCAATCATAATAAGAGAAAGAGATTATCTTATTAATTTCCAGCATTTTTTTTGCTAAAAAGTTTGTAGTTAATTAAGGATATTTTAGGGAAAAAAATTAATACAAGAGACAAGTAGAAAATGGTCTTATAAAAAGGTACAAGAGTTTTCTGAAAATGGTCTTATATATAGGAACGAAAGGGAGTATAATATATTTAGTGAACTTTAATAAAACTGACCTTGTACACGTGTAATTTTTTTTATCTTGATGGTTGTTACCCTAGCAGGTATGGTTAAAATTGATATGCAAAGCAGTTAAAGAGATAGATGAATCTCAGATTTTCCACAATCTCGAAGCCCAACATAGATATCTGACATGGAGAGCTGAAAAGGTAGTCCACAGTTGCTAAAATTTTCTGACAGCCAAATCATAAATATGATTGGTGATCTAGCCATAAGCAAACTTATATTTGTCCCAGGTATAATTGGTTTAGGATTTTCTAATTCACCCGGAATCTTCACTCATTTAGCTAGCATCGGTTGAAGATAATTTAGATGATAATATTAACAAAGATGGTTATGCTGGATATATAGAATATATAGGGCCTGTTTGGATAAAATTATCCAAAAATACTTTTAGGCAAATAAAATAAGAAGGAAAAATGAAAAACACTTTTAGTTGTTGCTTTCTTTTCATCTCTGCTTGGTGTTTGTTTTATCCTGCTCCTCTATTATCATTGTGTTTATGTTCTTCCATTAGGGTCTTGCAAGTAAAAAAACTATGTTGTGAGTTGCATTTTCTTCTTTTATACAAAAATTGGTTCTGCATATTTATCTATGGCATTTTGCATGTATATGTTCATTGATTACTTGAAGTTGCTTAACTGACAGTTTGATTTGAGATGCAAGAGACATTAGGGCTTGGATTTTATTATTCATGATTAAGAATGAGATGAATTTATGTTTTGAACTACTACAAGCTAGAGATGCACGATGGCAATCACAGTGAAACTAATCATGCGTGCTATTATTGAACTGTTTGTAGCTGTCCAGGTTGCAGTCAAAAGGAGGCAGCTCTTTCTGAACAGAATTTCAAGAAGCATGGAAGAGGTATAATAAGCGATTGCAAGAGGAGTATGAGGAGGAGATGGAGAGGGTGGTGAGTTTTCTAGTACAATATCGTTAATTTTATGTACTTTTTATATTGTTATTTATGGGAAAATATTTACTGCCTTCTAAAAAAAATTAAGATGGAAGTTGTGATGCTATCCTTCAGAGGGGCGAACCTGGATCCCCGTATTTTGTGACGAAAACAAATTTCATTGCAATGTGTATTTATTAGTTGATTGAAAATGTGTTCTTTTGCTTACTTAGATGTTCAATTGGTTGGTTAATACTGAGCAGCGTGTCTTAAGTCTAGGTTGCTTCTTGTAGGAATGAATAAGGCGTATGCAAATTGTGTTTAATAGAGAAAGGGATAAGTATAGAAGAAACTATGGGAGATGGAAGGAAAATGGTGTTGGTGCACATTGTCAACATTTCCAAAGAGACGATTGGTATTGGAAGGTTGAAGCATCCTTCAGAGAGTAGTGGGCGAATCATCAACACACTCAAAGAGGGAGTGGAAACTAATCATTATCACATCATTACTCAGTTTTAGGTCTTGACAAGTACTTATGGAAATATTGTGTGTTATGTTATTCAACGCCTTGTATTAGTAGTAGATATATTGGAATGTGATGGTACTGGAGTGATTGAATAGGAAAATAGAGCCAAACTCCCTACAACCAATAGGTATTTTGAATTTCTTGGAAATTAAATAAACAAAAACAAATAAAATATCAAAGTAAAACCAAGACAACCCTAGTCTTAGGAACATCCAACTCCCAACCTTAGGAGTGTCCAACCTTGCTGAAACCACCTCTACAATGTCCTCAGACTCCTTACTGCCATGATCCTTACTTTATGTTAAGATTTCCTACTTTCTCTTCCTTCCAGCTAAGCATCCTAAACATTCAATTTGTTTTTCCCTCCCTAGATTTTAACTACATTTTTGTCCTGTTATTTATCACCCTAGCCTCTTTCCCTTATTTTTATATAAAAAATCAAGATATTGGCCAAACTAACATAATGTTGTAATAATTGTAAAATGTATTCCATATTTTCAACTATTTATTGAAATTCAAAATGATTAGATTTTGATCTTATTTAAACAATCAACAGACCATGTTGTTGCACTTGTTTGGAAATTATTATTAAAGCTTCTATACATGTGAGGCCATAGTTGCTACAATGATCCAACACTTGTTTGCTTGTAGTTTATCAAATTTAAAATTAAATTCATGATTAGCCATTAAAAGTTCTTTTTTTATGGATTTAAAGTTTAGAACAACACCATATACAAAAGTAGAGATTAAGGTGACTTTTTGTTTTATCATTATTATCTCTTTGCATATTACTGTATGCTTTACATGCAAGCTATATGTATCACATCTATATTAATGAAGAGAGTGATTTATGAACATGAAATATGGTGATAGTCCTTTATCTATTTTTCCTATTTTCCTCTGATAGTCCTTTAACTATTTTTGACACTTTGGTTGATATTATTTGATGGGTGGTAGAATGGTATTAACACCATTCTTATTTATTAAAGCAATCATTTTGTTGGAAATTAGTAGTACATTGATGTGAAAAATAATGTCATTATGGTTTGTGCTCAAGTAAAACTATAAATTGCATAATTTTCATTTACATTTTATCAAGTATTCTGATTGGTCTACCTATAGGGAGTGATCTATTTTAATTCACATATTGTTGGAGTACAAGTGTGAGGTGAAATAGAAAAGTAATATATTACCTATAGTTGTATACTTTTCTATTTCAATGGAGGAAGTTCAATTTTTTAAATATATTTTTTTAAAAAATATATTTTAAGACGGTTCTATGTGAAAACCGTCTTAGAATCCTTAATATATTTTATTTTTTTAAAAAAGAAATACATTTTAAGACGGTTATCTGCAGAACCTTCTTAGAATGTCTATATTCTAACACGGTTTTTTGGAAAACCATCTTAGAATCCTAAATTTATTTTATTTTATTTTACAAAAGAAATACATTCTAAGACATTAAATTTATTTTATTTTTTTAAAAAAATATATATTTTAAGAAAAGCTGCACACATTTTAAGACGATTCTCAAAAAAATAATTGTCTTAAAATGTGTAATTTTTCTAAGTCGGTTTTTCATGAACCGTCGTAGAAAGTTATGACTTTCTACGACACTGGCTACAAAGACGGTTCAAAAACGTCTTTAAAAGTGTCTTAGAACCGATGTAGAATCATCTTTTTGTAGTAATGTATAATTATTTATCGTTTTTAAATATTAAGCATGTTTACTTGCATATAAAGTCAAACCTATAAATGATAGACTTAAATGTAATTAATTATTGACCTCCTATTTTGTTCAATCCACATTTTTAGTCCCTTCATTTTAAAATTGAGACAATTAGTCTTTCTATTTTAAAAAATCCCCAAATTTGTTCCTCCCATTTTAAAATGGAGACATTTAGTCTTCTTATTTTAAAAAAATTTGTAATGTAAGTCAAATTCTCAATTTTGCCTATGTTTATTTTTTATTTTTTGGTCCAATTGAACTAAACCTAACATATTAATTTAAGATATCATCAAGAAATGATTTAATTAATTACAAAGTAAGAAATAAAATAAATAAAACATAGAAAGAAATAAATATGAATGAAAATTGTGAATTATTTAAAATACAAGGGCCATGATTGTGGATTTTCTAAAATATGGGAATTGAATGTTTGTATTTTGAAATAGGGGACCAAAATTGTGAATTTTTTAAAATAAGAGGATAAAAAATCTCAATTTTAAAATAGAGGGAACAAAATTGTGAATTTAGTAAAATAGAGAGACCAAAACTACATTTAAGCCTAAATGAGAATTGTATAGCCTATTAATTATTAGAAATAAACTTTTAATAAATTGATAATTAAGCTCAAATTAATTAGACAGTAAAAGAAAACATATTGCTTATAGGCATGTTAGATTTAACTCTTATAAATCCTATAAGATAGGTACAATGGTGAAAAATCACCATAGGTCATGTTGTGTTACATGCGAGAGAACAATCTGTCTAGTGGATAACCCATGTTCGATTCCTTTTTCAATGGGCAAATTTCATTTGGACTAGCGAAAATCACGTATCGTGAGTGAGATTAATCATTGGCGAAGTGGTTCGTTATGCTGTGATCTTTGACCTAAGACAAAGAAAATTAACTCTTATAAACTTATTTTGCCTATTTCCACTTTTGTCTCATACTTTATGTAACACCCTGACAAATCACACTAGAAAGAGAGGGATCCAGAGCTTGTGCAGGTATGAGACTGTACAATTGAGGATGACTTAAAGCAATTAATTGGTACTACCTATACCAACAAGATGCATCTACTTTTCGGTATCCATCACTTAAGAACTCTATAGTTAAGCATGTTTGGCTTGGAGTAGTTATGAGATGTGTGACCTTCTAAGAAGTTTCACAGAAAGTGTGTGAGTGAGGACAAAGTACGCTAAAAAGTCTTGTGTTGGTTTGTGGGGACAATCATTGATCCTAAAAGCAGCTAAAGCAAAATATTGAAGTTTCAGAAAGGGCTACATACAGAGGATTCTGACCAACGAGAAGTTGAGTGAAGTGTGACCATGTGAAGTGTCGTAGTGTAAGAGACACTGAGAAGTTGACAATCAGAGGCATTAAAAATGATATCAGGGTCTAGTTTCGATCAAGGGACTTGTAGGTTTTGGGCCCACCACACTTCCTGTGGCGTCCCTAAATTAATGACTGGTTTAACATTAATAATTTAAATAACAAAAACCATGGTAATTTTTTTTTTCTTCTTTTTCTTTTTCATTTCTTTCTCTTTTCACCATAACTAGGTTTAGAAGGAAAATCCTCACTATAAAGTCCTGAATGGCCAGTTCACAACTCTATTCGGAGTCATTTCTTTCTTACCGCTCATAATCTCTAAACTATTTTGCTGTTTCAAAAGGAAGAATGTACCAGCCATTACTTTAGGTCGTCACATGAAAATAAAAGAATACAATACGGTCGATAAACTCTTTTACAAATAAAGTTGCTAATGCTTTCTTTTCAAATAACAAGATCGATTATAAATGCATTCATCATTTAAAGCTGTCCAAAATATGGGAGTTTTACAAAATATATAGTATCATCCAGAGCAAAGGTATCCATAGTGGTGGCTTCAGCCACAAGTATACAATAATCAAATGCCTATACATCAGGTCTACCCATACAAAAGCAAAAGAGTAAACCTAACAGTCAGTCCTAGATACCCCCACCCTCAAAAGTATACAAAACTAATCCAAGGAGCTGTCCACTCCACCGTGCGCTGAAGCGTCCGTGCGGGTTCATCTGGATGCACCAAAGAAGTGGCCGTGAATCGAATGGTGCCCCGAAATCGGCACCTCGTGTTGCCTTCGAGGGTCTCCCAAACTCCCTCTAGGCACTCCATCTCTACTCGATCACGGATTAGCTGCGCCGCCATCACGATCTACAAGAAAGAAAAGAAAGGGGTAGACTCTTTCACAAGAATCTAACTGCGCTGCACACAATGCATCTCATAACCACTACATGACGTTAAAAGGAGTATCTTGAGGCTTTTCATCTCTGGTAATCGATTACACAACCTTGGTAATCGATTACCAGAGGCTAAACTTGAATTACACAGCCTCAGGACATGAAATATGCAATAATACACTGTGTAATCGATTACACATGCCTGGTAATCGATTACCAGTGACCCATTCCTCTGTGTAATCGATTACACAGG
The DNA here is from genome assembly GCF_000004515.6 of Glycine max. NCBI lineage: Eukaryota > Viridiplantae > Streptophyta > Magnoliopsida > Fabales > Fabaceae > Glycine > Glycine max. The sequence goes on from NC_038243.2 coordinate 27,341,985, forward strand.
CTGGTAATCGATTACCAGAGGCTCCCTAAGTTTCCTGACTTCGTTTTCAAGCCTAGTAATCGATTACACCCCTTGGTAATCGATTACCAGAGACCATCTTAGCCTCCTGTCCTCAATTTTAAGCCTTGTAATCGATTACTCACCTTTGGTAATCGATTACCAGAGGCCACAATCCACATATTACACCAAAATTCACAGCTGGCCAGCCACCACAAGCCTCCTTGCTTTGTGGTCTTGTTTTCCTTTTATCTGTTGACTGCCAGGAGCTCGCCTGCTTAGGTACATCACAGGTTCTCACTGACCGACTATGCCCGGGTTGGGTCGGGATTGGTCAAGCTTGGTTTTGGGCAATAGCACCCCACCTGACGTCCCCAAGGTCTCCTGACCCCCGCGACATATCTCCAGGTACCACTCTATGGTCAACAATAAAAGCAGGAAGTTTCACCCTTCAACACTTCCTCATCTCAAGCTTGTAGGATTATGGGGTACCCATCACATGTGGTACTAGGTGGCGGTCGGGCGATGGTGCACAACAAGTTTTTCCACATCCACAATGCGCGCATAAACCCACCATCCCCTGTAGCCCACCTCCAACTGAGCTCACGTACTCCCACGTAGCCCATATCCTCGTTTGTCTCAACACCGGGTCCCCATCAATCCTCCCAAGCTTCCCCAACATCAAAGTAATACAACATTCAAACAGCACAAACTATCACAGCCAAGAAAACAGAGCAAAGGCAGAAAACTCTGCCAAAACACCAACCAAAATCACAGCTTTTCTCACTTAAAGACCCCAGTAACAATTCCTTCGTTCCAATTCGTTAACCGTTGGATCGACTCCAAATTTTTACTGGAAGTCTCTAGTACAAAAGCCTACATTTTGACCGTTGGGATCTACTAGCAAACATCCAGAACTCATTCTGCACTGCTCTTTCCACAACCAGCAAATGCCTAGTATTTTTCTGCACTTGTGCAAAATCCTGCTGCACAATTTCACAGCAAAAATCTGCACAAAATGCAGATTTCGAAAACCACACTTCCCCTCATCCAATCTTGCCCAAATCAAATCCTACAAGTCCCAAATCATGTATCAATCATGTCTAAACCAAGGTCAAGCTTCAAACCACAGCAACACAAAATCTAGGTGTCCAAAACCCCTCAATTCAATGGGTTTTCTAGGTTTGAAAAGTGAAATTTAGAATGAGGTAAATTTGAGGCAAACTCTCACCTCACACCAGTCCATAACATCCATTTAGACTTGTTCAAACTGGATTTACACCTAAAATCTCACCGAATCAAAATTTGACTCTTCAACACCCAAATTTGCCCTAGCAATGGCTCTTTGTTCACTTTGGTCATTTGTTTTTCTCTCTAGCTCAGCCTAACCTTTCTCACATGTTCTAAATGACATTTCAAGCTAGTATTAACTCACTCTAACCTCCATTTACCACAGAATTCAGACTTAGCCTTCCAACTCTCAAAGTCTCACTCTTTTTCCACTCATAACATCACATTCTCACTTTCTAACCTTGGGTTAGTTCTACCCTTCATCTCTAACAGATTTCCATCAGCAATTTCAGCATATAAACATCACAAACATCATCACAAAAACCCTAAAACAGAATGGGTATGTCTAACTCACCCAAACATGGCAATTTCAACAATTTTTCAGCAAATGTCTTCACAAATAATCATCACACAGCAGAAAACTAACAAAACCACCCATCATATCTCCCAAAACCCCATACCCACGAAATTTAAGAGAGAAAGAAGTCCACCCAAACCTGAAATTTCGAAGTCCCACTCGTAGCCACGCACTTCACGACTCCAAAAATGCTCTCCTTTCACGATTTGGGGCAGAAATGGTGGCCAAAGGTTGAAGCTTTGCTTGAAGCTTCAATGGAGAATGAAGAAGAAGAAAGCTACGTGAGAGAGGGAGAGAAAAGGCTTCTGAATTTCTGCTTTGGCTGAGTGAGGAGAGAGAAAAGCTTTTTGGTTTTAAAAAAATAAAAAGGGTTTTCCCTTTTTTTCCATTATTTTATTCAAGCTCTGCCACATGTCCCTATTTGATTGGAGCAAAAGGGCCCACTTTCTCTTTTTGACTGTGACCCATACTCAGTCACAAAAGTGAGAAAAATCTGACCTTTGAAACGCTAAAATCCTGCCTCGGTTTGCGTGTCGTTTCTCTGATTCCAGTTTCTCGCGTTTCTCTGCGTCCGCCGGGGCCAGTTTTCGAAAGCAAGCAATATATATATCAAAACGCTCAGAATGAAACCCCGAGCGTGGTTTAGAGGTTGGTTTCGTTAAATTTTAAGTCGCACGCAAAACGATGATTTTTAACTAATTAATTAAGAATTAACCCATAACCTCCCAGTTATGGATTTCTCTCCCTTAATTAGTCCAACCCGCATATCTTGCCCCCACTATTCCTATTTCTACCAAGAACATATCTATACATATACACTGAATAATACATATATATATATATATATAGTCATTCAAAATACATCGTTTCCAAAAATTCTGGATAGAAATTTCCAGGATGTTACAATACTCCCACCCTTTTAGGAATTTCGTCCCCGAAATTAACTACTCTATGAACAAACTTGGGTACAATTCTCTCATCCTATCCTCCAACTCCCATGTAGAATCGCCCTCATCGGTTCCCCACTGCACCTTCACCAACGCGATCTCCTTTCCTCTCAACGACTTCATTCTTCGGTCAGTGATCTTCTGAGGTTGTGCTCTATAGGTGAGGTTATCCTTCACCTGTACCTCGTCCACTGCAAGTATATGTGATGGATCTGGGTTGTACCGTCTCAGTTGAGAGACATGGAACACAGGATGCAAATTCGATAAACTCGGAGGTAAGGCGATATGATAAGCTACAGGCCCAATCTTCTTCAAAATCTGATATGGACCTAGATACTTGGGTGTCAACTTCCTAGCTTTAAGAGCCCTTCCGACTCCGGTTAAGGGAGAAACCTTCAAAAACACATGTTCTCCTTCCTGAAAATCTAGTGGCTTCCTCCTTCTATCATAGTAGCTCTTCTGCCTATCCTGAGATGCTTTTATCTTCTCTCGAATCAACCTCACTTGTTCATTAATCTGTTGTAGCATTTCAGGTCCAAGAAGTACTGCTTCTCCATCATCATACCAACAAATAGGAGTTTTGCACTTTCGTCCATATAAAGCTTCAAAAGGAGCCATACCAATACTGGCTTGGTAACTATTGTTGTAAGTAAACTCAATCAATGGCAAACAATCCATCCAGCTACCTTGTTGCTCTATAATACACGCCCGAAGTAGATCCTCTAGAGTCTGAATGGTTCGTTCAGTCTGACCATCTGTTTGAGGATGATAAGCTGAACTAAGCTTCAGCTTTGTCCCCAAGGCCTCATGTAGACTCGTCCAAAATCGCGAAGTGAACCTTGGATCCCTGTCAGATACAATACTAGAAGGAATTCCATGCAACCTTACTACTTCCTTGATGTACAACTCCACTAGCTTTTCCATTCTATACTTCATATTCACCGGAATAAAATGAGCAGATTTGGTGAGTCGATCTACTATGACCCACACGGCATCATGCCCACGACTAGTCTTGGGTAAACTAGATACAAAATCCATAGATATGCTCTCCCATTTCCATTCCGGAATCTCCAATGGCTTCAATTCTCCCGATGGTCGCTGGTGCTCAACCTTAGCCTTTTGACATGTCAAACATCTTGCTACATATTCGGCTACATCTTTCTTCATGCCATGCCACCAAAAACTTCTCTTCAAATCTTGGTACATCTTAGTCATTCCTGGATGGAAACTAAGACGACTTTTATGTGCTTCCTCCAAAATCTGAACTTTCAAATCATCTAGAGATGGCACACATATCCTCCCCTTGAATCTAATTAACCCGGTTGTATCCTTCTCAAACTCCACACCCCTATCCCCCATTACATCTAACACCTTGCCTTGCAAAAACGGATCATCCCCTTGAGCCTCGCGTATGTGGTCTACAAATTCATTGGTAATCTGCAACGTTCCCACAAATAAGCTCTTGGGTCGCACCTCGATTGCTAGATTCAGATCTCGGAACTCCTCTATCAATCTCTGCTCCAAACTCATCATAGTCGCAACATGTAAAGATTTCCGGCTTAGCGCATCGGCTACTACATTAGCCTTTCCCGGGTGGTAGGAAAGTCCAAAATCATAATCCTTGAGGAACTCCATCCATCTTCGTTGTCTCATATTGAGTTCCTTCTGATCGAACAAGTATTTGAGACTCTTGTGATCACTGAAAACTTCAAAACGAGTACCGTATAAATAATGCCTCCAAATCTTTAAAGCAAAGACCACCGCTGCTAATTCCAAGTCATGAGTCGGATAGTTAACTTCATGAGGACGTAATTGACGTGAAGCATAAGCCACTACTCTTCCCTCTTGCATCAACACACATCCCAAGCCTTGCCCGCTTGCATCGCAATACACTTCAAATGATCTCTTAGGGTCAGGCAAAATTAACACTGGAGCTGTCGTCAACCGCCTCTTCAACTCTTGGAAACTTTGATCACACTTCTCATTCCAGACAAACTTCTCATTCTTACGAGTCAACTTAGTTAGGGGCAATGCCAATTTAGAAAATCCTTCAATGAATTTTCTATAATAGCCAGCTAACCCCAAGAAACTTCGAACCTCCGTTGGAGTTGTCGGTTGTTGCCACTCCATAACCGACTCCACCTTGTTTGGATCCACCGCAACCCCATCCTTAGAAATCACGTGCCCTAAGAACTGCACTTTCTCCAACCAAAAGTCACATTTCGACAGTTTGGCGAACAACTTCCTATCCCTCAGGATATGCAATACAATCCTCAAGTGCTTCTCATGCTCCTCCTTATTCCTTGAATACACTAGGATATCATCAATAAACACAACCACAAATTGGTCCAAGTAATCATGGAATATACGGTTCATATAGTCCATGAAAATAGCCGGAGCATTAGTTACTCCAAATGGCATGACTAAATACTCGTAGTGCCCATACCGAGTCCAAAACGCAGTCTTTGGGATATCTTCCTTCTTAACTCGGATTTGATGATACCCCGATCGCAAATCTATCTTCGAAAATACCGTTGCTCCCCTCAATTGGTCAATCAAATCATCTATCCTTGGTAGCGGATATTTGTTCTTGATAGTGACCTTGTTTAACTGCCGGTAGTCTACACACATCCTCATACTTCCATCCTTCTTTTTAACCAACAAGACCGGTGCTCCCCATGGTGATGCACTTGGACGAACAAATTGTTTGCTCAAAAGATCCTGCACTTGTGCCTTCACCTCTGCTAGTTCTACCGGAGACATTCTATAAGGCGCAATCGACACTGGATTCGCCCCAGGCACCAAGTCAATAATGAATTCCACTTCTCTCTCAGGTGGCAATTCACAAACATCATCCGGAAAAACTTCTGGAAATTCTGACACCACCGGTATACAACTAACTTCAGCGTCCTCTTCCACATACATAGAGAACAACACCATGTAAGTTCGAACATCTTCCGTTTCTTCGTTGGCCGCATCCTCTTTCAATGGTTCGCGTGGAACTACATCTCCACCAAACACTAGCATCTTCTCCTTACAGTCTAGAAAGATATGGTTAGTAGATAACCAATCCATCCCCAAGATCACATCTAGATGAGCTAAAGGTAGGCAAATCAAGTCCGCCATAAAAGATCGACCCTCAACAATTATAGGACACTTCAAACACACCCGAGAGGTGGTTACAGGCTCGCTCGTCGGAGTAGACACCACCATATCATATGGTAACTCCGTCGCACATAACCCCAGCCTCTCCACACATGCATGAGATATGAAAGAATGCGTGACACCTGAATCATAAAGTACATCTAGTAGTTTATCAGCAATCAAACACTTACCCCGTATCAAATCGTCGGAGGCAGCCGCTTCTGAGCCACTCAAAGCAAACACCCGAGAGGGTACTTTTGGTCTTCCACCACTAGTGTTGTTGTTGCTAACATTACCGCTCCTTGTGGAATTAGTGGGTCCACGATTGACGGTGTTAGAATTGGCTGTTACCGTCGGTCTCCCTGTCACCCTACATTCCCGAGCATAATGGCCCACCTTGCCACAAACATAACAACGGTTCTCCTGTGTCTGCTGGAGCTGCGGGCAATTCCTCTTAATATGCGGTCCTCCACACTGAAAGCATTGTACCCCAGTTCCCCTTGACTGACTCATGTTGGAGGCAGCCATAGGTTGCTTCCCCTTGTTGCTAGCATACGGCTTCATCCTCTTGTTACCATTTCCTCTAAAAGGATGGTTCCTCTGAGGTCCTCCAACGCCTCTAGCTTGCCTCTCCTTCATCTTATCTTCAAAAATCCTGCACTTTGTCACCAACTGATTAAAATCCGTAATCTGCATATAACTAACCGCCTGTTGGATCTCCAACCGAAGCCCATTCTCAAACTGAGCACACAGATCTTCCTCATTTCGTGCATCTTGGTATTGAGGCCAATACTGCAGAAGCTCATTAAACTTAGCCGTGTACTCCCCAACAGACATGTTTCCTTGCTTCAAATCCAGAAATTCCCTCGCCTTCCGCTTCCTGAGATCTCGCGGGAAGTAATTCTCCAAGAACTTGTCCTTGAAGGCATTCCAAGGAATCACGCCTCCAGGTGCAACAAACGAAGGTTTCACGAACTTCCACCAATTTTCAGCCTCCCCTTGGAGCATAAATGTCGCATAAAGAACCTTATGCTCCTCAAGGCAACCCATCGCCTCGAAAATCTTTTCCGTCTCAGCTAACCACAACCTAGCACCTTCCGGATCATAGTCTCCACTGAACTTTGGCGGGTGGTTCTTACGGAAAGCCATGAGTCCCCGATACTCCGCCGGCTCCACATCACGTTCCTGCACTAGAGTTTCCAGCACAGCGGTGATGCGGTCAAGGACGTCACGGTTCTGATCCCTACCACGTCCTGCCATACCTATCCTGTAGGGAAACTATTAGCACCCAAGAAATCCTAATGAGAGAGTGTACCACACAGGCTATGACAGTTATAACAACATCCTTCTCTTTATACATACTTATACACACAACAATCCTACGAATCAGTCACACATCCATGCTCAAGACAATAAGGCAGAAATACACACAATGTGTGACTTAACGTCACTCCCCGAAACCTACTCCCAAGTTTCAGAGATACACAGCATTCACACAGCAAGACCACAAACAGGTTCACAAGAATCCAACTTTTGCTCTGATACCACCATTTGTGGCGTCCCTAAATTAATGACTGGTTTAACATTAATAATTTAAATAACAAAAACCATGGTAATTTTTTTTTCTTCTTTTTCTTTTTCATTTCTTTCTCTTTTCACCATAACTAGGTTTAGAAGGAAAATCCTCACTATAAAGTCCTGAATGGCCAGTTCACAACTCTATTCGGAGTCATTTCTTTCTTACCGCTCATAATCTCTAAACTATTTTGCTGTTTCAAAAGGAAGAATGTACCAGCCATTACTTTAGGTCGTCACATGAAAATAAAAGAATACAATACGGTCGATAAACTCTTTTACAAATAAAGTTGCTAATGCTTTCTTTTCAAATAACAAGATCGATTATAAATGCATTCATCATTTAAAGCTGTCCAAAATATGGGAGTTTTACAAAATATATAGTATCATCCAGAGCAAAGGTATCCATAGTGGTGGCTTCAGCCACAAGTATACAATAATCAAATGCCTATACATCAGGTCTACCCATACAAAAGCAAAAGAGTAAACCTAACAGTCAGTCCTAGATACCCCCACCCTCAAAAGTATACAAAACTAATCCAAGGAGCTGTCCACTCCACCGTGCGCTGAAGCGTCCGTGCGGGTTCATCTGGATGCACCAAAGAAGTGGCCGTGAATCGAATGGTGCCCCGAAATCGGCACCTCGTGTTGCCTTCGAGGGTCTCCCAAACTCCCTCTAGGCACTCCATCTCTACTCGATCACGGATTAGCTGCGCCGCCATCACGATCTACAAGAAAGAAAAGAAACGGGTAGACTCTTTCACAAGAATCTAACTGCGCTGCACACAATGCATCTCATAACCACTACATGACGTTAAAAGGAGTATCTTGAGGCTTTTCATCTCTGGTAATCGATTACACAACCTTGGTAATCGATTACCAGAGGCTAAACTTGAATTACACAGCCTCAGGACATGAAATATGCAATAATACACTGTGTAATCGATTACACATGCCTGGTAATCGATTACCAGTGACCCATTCCTCTGTGAAATCGATTACACAGGCTGGTAATCGATTACCAGAGGCTCCCTAAGTTTCCTGACTTCGTTTTCAAGCCTGGTAATCGATTACACCCCTTGGTAATCGATTACCAGAGACCATCTTAGCCTCCTGTCCTCAATTTTAAGCCTTGTAATCGATTACTCACCTTTGGTAATCGATTACCAGAGGCCACAATCCACATATTACACCAAAATTCACAGCTGGCCAGCCACCACAAGCCTCCTTGCTTTGTGGTCTTGTTTTCCTTTTATCTGTTGACTGCCAGGAGCTCGCCTGCTTAGGTACATCACAGGTTCTCACTGACCGACTATTCCTGGGTTGGGTCGGGATTGGTCAAGCTTGGTTTTGGGCAATAGCACCCCACCTGACGTCCCCAAGGTCTCCTGACCCCCGCGACATATCTCCAGGTACCACTCTGTGGTCAACAATAAAAGCAGGAAGTTTCACCCTTCAACACTTCCTCATCTCAAGCTTGTAGGATTATGGGGTACCCATCACATGTGGTACTAGGTGGCGGTCAGGCGATGGTGCACAACAAGTTTTTCCACATCCACAATGCGCGCATAAACCCACCATCCCCTGTAGCCCACCTCCAACTGAGCTCACGTACTCCCACGTAGCCCATATCCTCGTTTCTCTCAACACCGGGTCCCCATCAATCCTCCCAAGCTTCCCCAACATCAAATTAATACAACATTCAAACAGCACAAACTATCACAGCCAAGAAAACAGAGCAAAGGCAGAAAACTCTGCCAAAACACCAACCAAAATCACAGCTTTTCTCACTTAAAGACCCCAGTAACAATTCCTTCGTTCCAATTCGTTAACCGTTGGATCGACTCCAAATTTTTACTGGAAGTCTCTAGTACAAAAGCCTACATTTTGACCGTTGGGATCTACTAGCAAACATCCAGAACTCATTCTGCACTGCTCTTTCCACAACCAGCAAATGCCTAGTATTTTTCTGCACTTGTGCAAAATCCTGCTGCACAATTTCACAGCAAAAATCTGCACAAAATGCAGATTTCGAAAACCACACTTCCCCTCATCCAATCTTGCCCAAATCAAATCCTACAAGTCCCAAATCATGTATCAATCATGTCTAAACCAAGGTCAAGCTTCAAACCACAGCAACACAAAATCTAGGTGTCCAAAACCCCTCAATTCAATGGGTTTTCTAGGTTTGAAAAGTGAAATTTAGAATGAGGTAAATTTGAGGCAAACTCTCACCTCACACCAGTCCATAACATCCATTTAGACTTGTTCAAACTGGATTTACACCTAAAATCTCACCGAATCAAAATTTGACTCTTCAACACCCAAATTTGCCCTAGCAATGGCTCTTTGTTCACTTTGGTCATTTGTTTTTCTCTCTAGCTCAGCCTAACCTTTCTCACATGTTCTAAATGACATTTCAAGCTAGTATTAACTCACTCTAACCTCCATTTACCACAGAATTCAGACTTAGCCTTCCAACTCTCAAAGTCTCACTCTTTTTCCACTCATAACATCACATTCTCACTTTCTAACCTTGGGTTAGTTCTACCCTTCATCTCTAACAGATTTCCATCAGCAATTTCAGCATATAAACATCACAAACATCATCACAAAAACCCTAAAACAGAATGGGTATGTCTAACTCACCCAAACATGGCAATTTCAACAATTTTTCAGCAAATGTCTTCACAAATAATCATCACACAGCAGAAAACTAACAAAACCACCCATCATATCTCCCAAAACCCCATACCCACGAAATTTAAGAGAGAAAGAAGTCCACCCAAACCTGAAATTTCGAAGTCCCACTCGTAGCCACGCACTTCACGACTCCAAAAATGCTCTCCTTTCACGATTTGGGGCAGAAATGGTGGCCAAAGGTTGAAGCTTTGCTTGAAGCTTCAATGGAGAATGAAGAAGAAGAAAGCTACGCGAGAGAGGGAGAGAAAAGGCTTCTGAATTTCTGCTTTGGCTGAGTGAGGAGAGAGAAAAGCTTTTTGGTTTTAAAAAAATAAAAAGGGTTTTCCCTTTTTTTCCATTATTTTATTCAAGCTCTGCCACATGTCCCTATTTGATTGGAGCAAAAGGGCCCACTTTCTCTTTTTGACTGTGACCCATACTCAGTCACAAAAGTGAGAAAAATCTGACCTTTGAAACGCTAAAATCCTGCCTCAGTTTGCGTGTCGTTTCTCTGATTCCAATTTCTCGCGTTTCTCTGCGTCCGCCGGGGCCAGTTTTCGAAAGCAAGCAATATATATATCAAAACGCTCAGAATGAAACCCCGAGCGTGGTTTAGAGGTTGGTTTCGTTAAATTTTAAGTCGCACGCAAAACGATGATTTTTAACTAATTAATTAAGAATTAACCCATAACCTCCCAGTTATGGATTTCTCTCCCTTAATTAGTCCAACCCGCATATCTTGCCCCCACTATTCCTATTTCTACCAAGAACATATTTATACATATACACTGAATAATACATATATATATATATATATATATATATATATATATATATATAGTCATTCAAAATACATCGTTTCCAAAAATTCCGGATAGAAATTTCCAGGATGTTACACTTCCACTAAGCTAGGTTGAACCTTTCAACATATGAGTTATGTGCCTTCCATGTTTTCCTATGTGTGCTCTATGAAAGTATTTGACATTGCTTGAAATATGTTGAGTGCTTTTGGTCATTTGCTATACCATAAATCCTTGTTGCACTATTGTGAAATATTGAGATTGGTCATCTCAATATTTTGTGCAATGCGAATGGGACATTATGGCAAGCAAAAACTGTGGTCAAAATTAGTTTTCTTTGATCTCCTTTGGTTATATGCAAGTCTTAGGGACACAAAGTTTATTTTCTTGTGTCTGAAAGAGGTACAATTACTTTCGACTTTTTGGTTCTTACTTGGGTGCTTTTATGTATAAGTATAAGATGTTTCAGTGCATTCCTCTTCCGATTTATTAGATGGGCCTGAAGTGGGAACATTGTTGTGCTTAATATGGGTTATTTTTAATTAGTATTTTATATAAGGAAGTTTCCTTTGATTATAACACATAAGTACCTTTCTTATTCATTAGAACATGAAATGCATGTATTTTTTTTCCTAAATGAAGAGTGTAGAATAAGTGTATCCCTATGTATGCATCTTTTTCCCTAAATTTTTATTTTGGTGATTTTTTTTAATATCTTGTTTTATTGAAATAATTCTATGGTTGTTGTATTGGTGCTTAATATCCTATGTAGATATGGTTTGTTTAGAACAGTCGGGAAGTTGAGTGATTCATATGATCGAAGGGTGAAAGAGACAAAGGTTCTCTTTGTTGTAATCAATGCATGAGCACTCATGCGTGCATTTCTATATGTGTCTCTTGGTGTGCATGTTTCTTTGCGTGCTTTTATGTGCACCTTTGTGTGTTTGCATGTGTGTGTGAAGGGAATGTGATAATTGGGAATTTATGATGTCATTATATTTCCCTTAAGTTGCTTCTTCTTTTTCTTTATGTTTCCTATGCCATTGAGTTGTTAGTAGAATATCATACAATTGTGAGTTAAGTGATTATCTAGCTTGAGAATGGAAGGAAGGATAAAATTGTTTTTAGATAAAGGGATGATGACCTTAGTCTAAGCTAGGCTAGGCCAGATGAGGTATGTTACCTTAGACAATTCCATGTAATAGGCACCCTATGGCTAACCCTCACACATGTCCTCAAGATGAGGTTGATAAAAATAAGTGGACATACCAGCCTTGTAGCAATCGAGATAGTGTAGAGGTAGTACCGCTTAGAAGAACAACAATTAATAAGAGTAGATTTCCTAGCATTACCTACATTCTAAGTTGATATATGAGTTAATTTAATCACCTTAACCAATAATTGTGTTTAAGATCTAAGCCTAGCGTAAAGAAGGAAATATGTGATGTGTAGGTGCAGTAGGAAAAATTGTTGCAAGTGCCTAGAGTTATGTCCACCATAGACATGATAGAGTTGTATAGACCGTTAGATGCCTAATGAGTAAAGGCAAACTAGTCGTGATAGTTATCAGCTTAGTTTGAGCCTAATTGTGAAGAATCCTTTATGACCATGAGATTTCAATATTTAAGGAAATTTTCAAAAGAAGATGGATGTGTAGGAAGATCATGTGGTTTGAGTTACTTAATTCATTCAGATAAAAGTTATTAGTTCAATAGTTATGAACAAATTTAATCGGAATATCATGAGTTTGTTTAACTAACTAAAGATAAATTAAAGTAATAGAATAACCGAAATAATGAAATTTAGTGTGTCAGAAATACGTAAAATTATGGAAACAATAATAACGAATTTAATTAATTCAAGAAAACGTAGGATTTGATTTCATTGTTCATACCCTCAGTATCCTAATAAGATTAATATATATGAATCATTTTCTAACATTATTGATGCACACATTAAGTTACCCGAATCGATTCCTCACACTTGAGAATCCTAAGAATATTTATAGAATATCGATCCCTCGCATATGAGGCCAATGCCCCAGCATTAGAATCATAATCTCATGCTATTTGCAATAAAAATGTTATGCCCTATTCCTAGCAATGTAACATAAACAGTAAAATCATTCAGTTCAAATTCTAAGAGTACTTTTCAGTCAAACTTAAAATCCAATCAAATAGAATCAAGCATTACGAAAAGAATGAGATCACCAATAATGAATAGAAAAGATTCATACATATATAATATCAAAAGAGATACATAAGGGTACAAAGATTACATCCAATCCTTTGGAAAAACTTACTGATAATTGCATAGAGCACAAGAGTAACAAGAAAAATGCTGAAGGATGCGATCCACGGTCACAACTCTATAGGGTTCGGGTTTCACTTTCCACTTTCTTCTTCAAAACCTAAGCTTCTCACATTTTCTCTCTACTTATGGATGTTCCATTCTTCATTTGCATGGTTATTTGTAGAAAAAATTCAATTGCATTTTGTGGTGGGAAGAGTCCTTCCTGCCATGGTGGAAAGGGAAAAATTTGATCATATAGAAGAAAGGTTGAGAGCCATTGACAGAGATTATGCTTTTGATGACATGACAGAGTTGTGCCTAGTGCCCGACGTGGTCATTTCTCCAAAGTTCAAAGTGCCGGATTTCAATAAGTACAAGGGGACTACTTGCCCCAAGAATCACTTGAAGATGTACTGCAGTAAAATGGGGGCATACACGAAAGATGAAAAATTGTTGATGCATTTCTTCCAGGAAAGTCTTATTGTGGCAGCTGTCACTTGGTATACTAATTTGGAACCTTCCCGAGTCCATTCCCGGAAAGACCTAATGGTTGCCTTCATTAGGCAGTATCGGTACAATTCGGATATGGCTCCAGATAGAATGCAGCTACAAAACATGTGTAAGAGGGAGTATGAATCTTTCAAAGAATACGCTTGGAGGTGGAGGGATCTGGCAACTCAAGTAGCACCCCTAATGATGGAGAGAGAGATGATAACAATGATACTAGACACACTACCTGTGTTCTACTATGAGAAGATGGTGGATTCCATGCCTTCAAGCTTTGCAGATTTAGTGTTTGCTGGTGAAAGGATCGAAATGGGTATGAGAAAAGGCATATTTGATTATGCTGCTTCGATAAGTAGAAAGCCTAAGACAAATGGAGAGAATAAGAAGGAGGGAGGAACCCATGTTGTGACTTCCATTCCTACATGGCCAAATTTCCCACTAGCTCACCAATATCATTACTCAGCCAATATCAGTCCTTCTCATTACCCACCACCCTACCAGCCAAGAACACCCAATCATCCACAAAGGCCACCCCTAAATCAGCCATAAAACCCGCCTGTTGCATATCTGAGGCCAAACACCACCCTTAATACGAACCAAAACACCAACCAAAGAAGGAATTTTTCAGAAAAGAAGCCTATAGAATTCACCCCAATTCCGGTGTCGTATGCTAACTTACTCCCATATCTACTCAATAATTCAATGGTAGCCATAATCCCAGCAAATATTCCTCAACCTCCATTTTCCCGAGGATACAACTCGAATGCAACATGTGCTTATCATGGAGAAGTTTCGGGGCATTCCGTTAAGCATCGCATGACCCTAAAACATAAGGTGCAAAGTCTAATTGATGCAGGCTTGCTAAAATTCGAGGAGGACAATTGCTTGTGAATTCTGACGTTTTCTTGGGGCAATTTGAAGGTTGTTGTTAGATGTCTCCAATGAAGCATTAGGATTTTCAAGTTCATGCCATTACTGTAAACAACAATCATAATGCTAAAAATATGGATAAATTTGATGTTCTTGTTTCTCATTCTCTCACAATTACATCTTTGCATATTTATTTAACATTCATTGGAATGTGAATGTACGTCGTTGGCTTGTTTGCTCAAGTGACTTGCGCTCCTGAGTTGATCTTCAAGTCTGTTCAATCAGAAATTGCTCATTCTACACATTTGGTGGGGGTGCCATAAACGATGAGAAAAGTTAAAAAAATGTTTGATTGACTATGTTTCAAATAAAAAATAAGAAGTACAAACATTCATGTGACCTCATTTTATCATTCTTAAACGTTGTTTTTTTTGAGAGAAATGTGAGTTATCAAGAAAAGGAGTCATTCGACTTAATTTGTCAATTGAAAATCCTTTATTTCTTGTCCTTGAAAATTCATTTTCGAGAACCTGCATAGTTCCTTTCATTTTTTCTTGCTACAAGGTCATGACAAAAGACAAATAATAGACACCCCAGAGCCCTACACTGGGCAGTGAGGAGCACCATGCATGAGCCTCAAGTGAACCTAGGGGCAGATAAGAAGTTCTCACCTGGTAGGTTGAAAACCCAAAAGGGCAGCCTAGGCAAAAATTTGGGTAGTAAAAAATAAAAAGGAGAAAGAATAAGGAGTGTGTTTATCAAAGGTTTTGTCCCGAAATCCAAACTGCAAAAGTATCTAAGTCAAGATTTGGAATGACACATGGCTGTGTTTCAACATCCAAGACACTATTTTATCCCTTGCTACCCCCTCAGAGCCAAAGCATATTTGTTTTCTAAAAACAACAAAAACAAAATAGAAACCCCGAGTAGGAACCACCACTAAATCGGCGGGAAGAGCATTGCAAACAACACATGCATGAAGTTGGGCAACAATGAAAAGAAAATAAAATCCACCAAAGGCGAGTGAAGAAAAAAAGAGAGATAAAAGATCTCCATATTTTACAAGGAAGGCACAAAAGTGCAATAAGGATTAATGTATAAGACAAAAGGAGTAGAGCCCAACCCAAAAGTTGAAATGAATAAAATTACAAGCAAAGCTTATGCAATCCTACCCCCCAAGGGCATTGGATAGAAGACTCCAAGAAGATTGAGCCAAAAATGTAAGAGAAGGCCCTAGGGTTCTCATGAGCCTTAGGGTAGATTTCGGGCCCATGGGCTAAGTACGAGCCCACTTATCTTTGTACATATTAGAATAAGGTTTCATTAATTTTGGGTCTTGTATTTTGGGCTCCATAATGTAGGTAGGGTACCCTAGAAATATAGGATTTTTCAGCCCTTGTATTTTAGGGCACCTGACTAGTTTTTGTATTAGGGGTAGTTTTGTAATTTCACATGCACTAAGTGGATATTTGATGTGTGTGGTTGGAAATAAATTTAATTGAATTGGTAGAAGCCCAATCCAATTAAATTTTAGAAGGGGAGGTGAGCATTTGCTTACTACACCCCATTGCCACATCATATAGTCACACTTTGTGCATGTCCTTCATGCTTTTCATGCCTCATGACACCTAAGCACACTTAGTGGAGAATCTTGGAATTGATCTTGGATTAGTGGGCTGAACCATAACTAAAATTCACTAATCATAATTAGTGAAATTTTGGCTCCAAAGTTTGGCTCCACAAATTCAATTTCAAATTCAAGTGAAATTTGAATTTCCCTCCAATTTTGTGTGACACTTAGGCTATAAATAGAGGTCATGTGTGTGCATTTTTTTCAACTTTGATAATTTGAATATTAAACTTCAGATTTCAAAGCTCATTTAGAGCACAAAATTTCGTGCTCTTCTCTCCCTCTCCCTTCATTCATCTCCGTCTTCCTCCAAGCTCTTATCCATGGCCTCCTATGGTGGTGAGCTTCTTCTAGACTCATCTTCTCCTTGAAGTGGCGTCTCCTCTCTCTCTTCCTTTCTCCATTCCGCTGCCATTCATCTTCCAAGAAGCAAAGGAATCCATTGATGAAGAAGATCCTAGGCCTACAAGCTCCAATGGAGCTTGCATCATGTGGTATCAAGAGCATCTTCATCTAGGTGATGTTCTTTTGCTTCCTCTATCTTTTTGTTCGGTGAATTCTCTTTAATTCCTTGTTCTTCATCTTATTCTCCATGTATATCCTCCATTGTCTTGTGGTTTGGTGCTGTTTAGAGTAGATTAAAAAAAAAATAAACCGATTAAATCTTAGATCTACACTTGTTCTTGCATTTCTATGGTTCAAATTTTGTAGATCCACTCTTGAATCCTGTTTTTGTGTTGATTTTAGGTTCTATCAATTTTCATTCATAATATTCTTGTGCTGAACCTTTAGATCGAAATTTTGTTCCAAAATATTGATTAGAAAAAAAAACACAAAAATCTAAGTGTAAATCACTTAATCCATGTTGCCTTAGAGTCATGTTTAGTCATAGTAATTGTCACATTATGTTCTAAGTTTGTGTTGAATTTTATTTTGTTGATTGAATTCTAGATACATTTGTTCATGTATTCTTGTCATTCTTAGCCTATCTTTTGAATTTTGAGTCTAATTCATGCATGTTATTTAGTTCATAACATGTTCTAAATCAATTCCTAGAAGTAGTCTTGTTCTTGAACTTTTTTTTTGCTTTCTAAGTTTCCTACATGATGCCTATGATGAAGTTGAGTTGTGGTGCTGAGTTGTGGCTGGATTTGTGAATCAAAATAAGTCTTAAGCTCTCTTTAATTGTGTTATTCAAGATAATTGAGCATAAGCAAACACAAATTGTAACTATCCAAGCCTTAAGCAACATAAACACTACTCTTGATTTCTAGGCTGAAATCGCTGGTGCTGGCAGCTTGAACATACAAACTTGTATAAATTACTGGGAATTGGTCACTACGTTTTTTGAGCTGAAACTTTTACTGAATTTGATAGACATCTGGACCAAAATTATAAAAAAAGAACCAAGCGATTTGGATTAAAGGAAAAAATAAGAAAAATCTCACAAGTTGGCAGAAAAATCAGTGTCCAGGAAAAAAAAGAAAAGTGAAAGGAAAGTGTGCTTGTTGTTTTGGCTCAAAATTTGTTCTATAATTGGTGCCTATTTTATACCAATCCTAGTTCTGAAATTTCAATTGAAAATTATTGTGAAAACAAGTGCCAAAACTAGAGGTTTCTTGAGTCTTTTTTTATAGAGTTTTTCTACTCTACTCTAGAGCCATTCAAGGTTTCTCTTTGAGTCCTAGCTTGCTTTTTGTGCTTTTCATTGCTTTAATTGTTGAATAATCCTTGGAAATTTGTCTTGTTAAAACTCTATTGGTTTAGCTTTCATTTCATTTTTTTGGTCTTTGGTTATTGCTTGTCTCTTTGTTTCCTTGCTTGTGAGTTGCCATATAGGGAATTGGAAAGGAGGATTGGTGCCATATCTTGAAGAATTTGAGTCAAGAAGCAAGGGGCCAACCACCTTAAGAGCTATTGGACTAAGAAGCACTCCAAATTGAGTGAAACACTAAAGAGAGAATAGCCACCACAATTGAGGACTTTTTTCTTTGTAATTTTGTAATTGGCAATTTTCTTTGCTTTCAAATTTTGTAACAAAAAGGCCTTTCATTGGAAGTAAGTTGGGAGCCTCCGCTAGGTCACCCTACTTCCATTTGTGTGTAATAATTTTAGACAATTTCCCCTTAGGATAGTGAGTGTTTTGTTGGGAACCTTAAATGAGGTCATCCAAACACTCTTAGGATCCGCCTAGTTTGCATTTCTTGCACTTTAATTTCTTGCTTATTTTCATAGCTTATTTCCTTTACCCTCCATTGTCAAACCGCCTAGATAGCTTGCCTTTTACCAATTAGTTTTTACCTTATCTTTCACACCTCTTTTAGTGTTTATTTTGGCAAGTTTCAACCATAGTTTCTTTTACCTTTCTTTCAAACCCCCAACAATAAAGAACCATAACTTAGGAACAACCATGAGTCTTCATTCTTCATCTAGTGTTAATGGTGAGGGTTCTACTCCTAAGGACCCCTTGTATAAGATATTAGATGAGTTGAGATCCCTTAAGTTGTGGAAAGAAAAACAAGAGAGAAAAGAAAAAGGTAAAAAAAGAGTGGAAGAAATAAGTCAAGATGAAAGAGAGAAAATAAGAGAGGAAGAAAGAAGAAAAATAATGAAAGAAATGAAAAGGGAAAAACATGCCTCCTATAGTAGTCATGACTCTTGCAAGAGTTTAAGTGAAGAACTTAGCGACTATTATAGAGGGCGTCATAGTTCACATACTAAACATCACTCCCAAAGAAGAGAAAAGGATAAAAGGCCTCAAGAGGTTAACATTAGCCTCCCATATTTCCATGGAAAAGATAATGTTGAGGCTTACTTAGATTGGGAAATGAAGGTTGAACAACTCTTTGCTTGCCATCATATTAGCGAAGAGAGAAAAGTTCCATTGGCTACCCTTAGCTTTCAAGGGTATGCCCTCTATTGGTGGACTTCCCTTGTTAGGGAACGCAGGATTCATGGGGATCCTCCAATAGAGTATTGGAATGATCTTAAGAGTGCCCTTAGGAAGAGGCACATTCCCTCCTACTATGAAAGGGAGCTTATGGACAAGCTCCAAAGGCTTAGACAAGGGAGTATGAGTGTTGAAGAATATAGAAAACAAATGGAATTACTCCTTTTAAGAGCTGGACTTATGGAGGAGGAAAGAACAAGCATAACTAGGTTTCTTATTGGGCTTAATATAGAAGTGAGGGACAAGGTTGAACTCCTTCCATATAGGGACCTAGATGAGCTAGTCCAACTTTGTATAAGAGTGGAGCAACAACTTAAAAGAAAGCCTACTTCAAAATCTTATGGCTCTCACTCTTATCCAAGGAAGGACCAAGCCCATGGAATTTTAGGGGCTGCACCTTCAAAACCCAAGGAAGATAAGGGTAAGACCATAGAGAAATACACCCCTAAGACTAGTTCCCAAGAAAGGACTAGCAACATTAAATGCTTCAAATGTCTTGGGAGAGGTCACATTGCCTCTCAATGCCCCACAAAGAAAACCATGATCATGAGGGGTCAAGACATTTATAGTAGTCAAGAGGAGACTACTTCTTGCCCTTCCTCTAGTGGAAGTGAAGATGAAGTAAGGGGTGAAGAGTCTAGTGAGGAAGTCTACCCCCATGAAGAAGGTGACCTCTTAATGGTTAGAAGGCTCCTTGGAGGTCAATCTTGTGATCTATCTCAATCCCAAAGAGAGAACATCTTTCATACAAGATGCAAAATTTTAGATAAAACTTGTTCTCTCATTGTGGATAGTGGATCTTGTTGCAATTGTTGTAGCACAAGATTAGTTTCCAAGTTGAATCTCATTATCATTCCCCACCCAAAACCTTATAAACTTCAATGGCTCAATGAGCAAGGGGAAATGATAGTTAACCAACAAGTGAAGGTACCTTTCTCCATTGGGACATATAAGGATGAAGTTAATTGTGATATAGTTCCCATGGAGGCAGGACATATTCTTTTAGGAAGGCCATGGAAATTTGATAGGAAGATCATTTACAATGGCTTAACTAATGAAATTACCCTCACCCATCTTGGCACTAAATTTGTGTTGCATCCTCAAACACCTTCACAGGTGGCCAAAGATCAACTAACTATGAAAGATAAGAGGGATGAGGAAGAAAAACTAGAAAAACAAAAGAAAAAGAAGGATAGTAAGGCCTTGTGTTCAAAGGCCAAGGGGAAGGAAAAGGAGGAAAAGGATTCCTCCAAGAAGATTGTTAACAAGGAAAATCATTTTGCAACAAAATGTGATATTAAAATAGCACTCCTTCTTAAACAATCTTTCTACCTTCTCCTATCAAGGGAAACATCCCTTAGCACCGCCATACCTCTTAAGCTTGAGGTTATTCCTCAAGTAAAGGAGTTGTTGGATGAGGGTTTGGTTCGCAAGAGCTTAAATCCTCGTGCTTTGTTGGTGCCTAAAATAGGTATTATTAGGCACGAAATCCCTATGATAGGTGGTATAGTGAATGTGTTGAGTGGTGCAACACTCTTTTGTAAAATCACTCATGCACCCAACATCTTCATGATTTGTGTACATAGGGACTCATTAGGTAGGTTTGTTCTTATTTTTTGTTTCAATGCAAACCTAGGTGCTCATGTGGGACACCTTAGGTTTGTCGTAATTTTTTTTAGGAATAATCAACATGAAAATAAAGAAAAAGGTATGTATTATTCCATTGCTTTCCTTAACTTTTTAAATAGTGATCCAGGGCTTCCCATGGACCCTAAGAGAATAAAGGTCATTCCTAAGTGGCCTACTCCACTAAGTATAAGAGAAATTTGGGGCTTCAATATCTTAACAAACTTTTACAAAAAGTTTGTCCCATATTTTTCTATACTTGTAGCACCACTCATTGAGTTGGTGAGGAACTATATTCTCTCATGGGAAGATGACCAGGAAAGGGGTTTTCAGTCCTTACCATACTCTAACATACCCAACATCACTAATACATATGTTTTCATTCTTTTTACAGGTGTTGAGGAAAGAATCCATGAGTTTCAAGAACCTCTGGATTTGAGGTCAAATCCTTTTCAAGGGGGAGGGAATGATGCAATCCTACCCCCCAAGGGCATTGGATAGAAGACTCCAAGAAGATTGGGCCAAAAATGCAAGAGAAGGCCCTAGGGTTCTCATGAGCCTTAGGGTAGATTTCGGGCCCATGGGCTAAGTACGAGCCCACTTATCTTTGTACATATTAGAATAAGGTTTCATTAATTTTGGGTCTTGTATTTTGGGCTCCATAATGTAGGTAGGGTACCCTAGAAATATAGGATTTTTCAGCCCTTGTATTTTAGGGCACCTGACTAGTTTTTGTATTAGGGGTAGTTTTGTAATTTCACATGCACTAAGTGGATATTTGATGTGTGTGGTTGGAAATAAATTTAATTGAATTGGTAGAAGCCCAATCCAATTAAATTTTAGAGGGGGAGGTGAGCATTTGCTTACTACACCCCATTGCCACATCATATAGTCACACTTTGTGCATGCCCTTCATGCTTTTCATGCCTCATGACACCTAAGCACACTTAGTGGAGAATCTTGGAATTGATCTTGGATTAGTGGGCTGAACCATAACTAAAATTTACTAATCATAATTAGTGAAGTTTTGGCTCCAAAGTTTGGCTCCACAAATTCAAGTGAAATTTGAATTTCCCTCCAATTTTGTGTGACACTTAGGCTATAAATAGAGGTTATGTGTGTGCATTTTTTTCAACTTTGATAATTTGAATATTAAACTTCAGATTTCAAAGCTCATTTAGAGCACAAAATTTCGTGCTCTTCTCTCCCTCGCCCTTCATTCATCTCCTTATTCCTCCAAGCTCTTATCCATGGCCTCCTATGGTGGTGAGCTTCTTCTAGACTCATCTTCTCCTTGAAGTGGCGTCTCCTCTCTCTCTTCCTTTCTCCATTCCGCTGCCATTCATCTTCCAAGAAGCAAAGGAATCCATTGATGAAGAAGATCCTAGGCCTACAAGCTCCAATGGAGCTTGCATCAAAAGCTCTCGAGGTCCTTACTCAATATAACCCTTAAACACTCTTTGATCCTTTCTTTCATAGCCCTGTTACCCCTGACCACGCTACAAGCCCAATAAAGCCCATGTGGATCAAGGAATGACTAATTTTTCTTTTAAGTTTGGATTCTGGAATGGAACCCTCACGCTTGTGATTGTTGAAATAAATTACATATATATAAAGGATTCACACTTGCACATTTGAGAAGAAAACTCATTTACATCTGATGTTAGTCGCTCATGCAGATTACCTAGGATTCCTCTTGAATCCACGGATGGCCTTTGTTGTATAAATTATTTTAGGATCAGCCCAAGTCATCAAGTTTCAATGGGATCGATAGACCCTTGGCATCACTCTATGACCTTAAATCGGGAAAGTTTCACTTTTTCATAAACCAAAGTGTAACAATCCGTTGTCATGCTTCAATGGTGCATGCGATCGGTCCCAAAGCCATATATTTTCTTGTTGTGCAAAATAATAAAATTTTTTAAACAAAAAAAAGGCACAAACCCTAGGATCAATATTTTAATTGATTGATTAAGTGTCAACTGGCTCCACTACCGTCATCCAAAATTGTCAAGTGATTAAATCCAAACATACATTCTAAGGGAGTCCTCGAAGAGATTTGCAAAAAATGAGGTTGCATGAGTTATCATGTCCTTTAGAAAGAGACAGTCAATTTGTTTTTTCCACAAAAAATAGGGGAAGAAAAAAGAAAACAAAATTAAGATCACCAAAAGAGGAAAGAATGTCATGAACATTGCACAATTTTTCACTGCATTGTTGAGCACAAAACCTGCATTTACTTCATTTTAGGGCAAATTTTACATGTTCATGCATTCCAAAACCCATGTTTCACATTAGGTTATGAGTCCATAGATTTCTCATCATATACCAATTGCCAAAATCCAATTGCATTATTCATAGGACTCAACATCCTTTTTTTTCATAGGACTCAACGTCCTTTGCTTTATGTTTCAAAAGACTACAATGTCTTATGTTTCACGTTTTCTAAGACTATTCTTCTGCTTTATGATTGCAAAGACTACAATGTCTTTTGCTTTTACACTTTCAAAGACTACAATGTCTTCAGTCATTTACGCTTTTCAAAGACTTCAATGTCTTCAATCATTTACGCTTTCAAAGACTACAATGTCTTTAGTCATTTACGCTTTCAAAGACTACAACGTCTTCAGTCATTTATGCTTTTCAAAGACTTCAATATCTTCAGTCATTTATGCTTTTCAAAGACTTCAATGTCTTCTGTCTTTTACATTTTCAAAGATTATATTGTCTTCAGTCATTTACGTTTTCAAAGACTACAGTGTCTTCAGTCATTTACGCTTTCAAAGACTACAATGTCTTCAGTCATTTACGCTTTTTAAAGACTTCAATGTCTTCAGTCTTTTACACTTCAAAGACTACAATGTCTTTAGTCTTTTACATTTTCAAAGACTACAATGTATTCAGTCTTTTACATTTTGAAAGACTTCAATGTCTTTTGTCTTTTACATTTTCAAAGACTATAATGTCTTCAGTCTTTTACATTTTCAAAGACTTCAATGTCTTTTGTCTTTTACATTTTCAAAGACTACAATGTCTTCTGTTTGATGCTTTCAAGACTTCAATGTCCTTTACTTTTATGCTCCATAAGACTTCATTGTCCTCCATTTTACGTTTTATAGGACTTCAAGGTCCTCTGTTTGGTGTTGTAAGACTTCAATGTCCTTTTTCTTTTTTGGTTTCACTTCTTTTGTTTTCTCTAACGTCTGGTTTTGAATAGCAAGATCACTTGTATGAAATTAGTGTCCTTATCTTTACTTACCTTTTACTTTCAATAAAAGATAAGTAAAGAGGGGCAACTGTCAGACCCTTATTTCATCCGGGGAACATCATTAAATATGATATTTTGATCCTTGCTAGTCGAATTACGTTGTTTAGTTTCGGTTATAGCGCGAAACCAAGAATCACTCACTGTATTTGTCAAGGAAACAAAAAGCTACAAAGGAAGGGGGCAAAAGGGTCATTTTATGGATTTTTCCAGACCCCAGCTCGCCGAGGTTAGCATCTGGCTCGCCTAGGCCACCAAAAGCCTTCGGGCCTAAGCAACCAGCTCGCCTGGGTGAGCTAGGTCCTTCAGCCTAAGAAACCAGCTCGCCTGGGTGAGCTGCCCCTGCCCCAAATGGCTTTTTCTATAAATAGCCATGCACTAAAAAACACAGGAAGAGGAAAAGAAGAAGAAAAGTGAAGCCGAGGCGCTGTGAAATTACGACTGTTGTCATTCCCTACATCGCTTCTCTTGCTAGCCTTGCACCTTGTGCAACATCCGGTTAGTTTCTTCTTCATTTTTCTTTTCTTTTCTTAAGAGTTGAATATAATCCATATACCCTTATAGGTCCTCTCTGTTATTTTGTATCTACTCATCTTCTCCCTTTTATGATTGGCAATTTCATTTTACTTGTAAGGTTTAGTTCTAGCCGATCATTAGTGTCGTGAATTCGTTTCCTCCTTTTGTGGGACTAGAAACTAATAAAAATAAATAAATAAATAAAGGAAATCAACTCATAACTAAACTTCATTTCATCAAATATCACTTGAGATCGTTTCAAGGTCCAACGCCTTAATGATTCTCTCCACTTTTCAAAATTTAAAACGTTGTTTCAAGTTCCAACGGCTTAAAATACTCTTTGTTTGCAATCAAAATAAATCTTTCAAAAAACATAAAATCAATGTAACGCACAAACATTCAGACTTAAAGAACTACGTAGGTCTGAATTCCTTATCGCACCTGAGGATATGTAGGAACAAGGGAACCCCCCTTGTTGACCCCAAAAGATAAAAACATATATAAAGGAAAAACTAAATAATTTTGAAGTCATGTTGTGCACACTCGATTGAAGGTTGTCGTCCCTTGTGACAAGCGTGTGGGGTGCTAATACCTTCCCTATGCGTAAACAACTCTCGAACCCTTATTTTCTAAATTCATAGAGCTCTTTTTGATTTTTCTAATGTTTCCTTTAAATAAACGTTGGTGGTGACTCCCGTGCATTTTCATTTTGGAAGACACCTTTTGCTTTTCGCTCGCACGCCCATCGTAAGGTAGGTTGTGACATTAGTAATAGTGGATGATTACTCAAGGTTCACATGGAATTTGTTTTTGAAAACCAAAAATGAAGCTTTTGATGCTTTTTGCAAACTTGCCAAGGTGATTCAAAATGAAAATGGTCTTAACATTGTTTCACTTTGAAGTCATCATGGAGGTGAATTTCAAAATGAGTGTTTTGAAAACTTTTGTGAAGAAAATGGAATTCACCACTATTTTTATGCCCTAAGAAGACCTCGATAGAATGGTGTTATGGAAAGGAAAAATAGATCCTTTGAAGAAGATGCAAGAACCCTTCTAAATGAAACGAGGTTACCTAAGTACTTTTGGGCTGATGTTGTACATACTATTTGTTACACCTTGAATAGAGTACTTATTAGACCTATTTTGAAGAAAACTCCTTATGAACTATACAAAGGAAAAAAAACCAAATATTTCTCACCAGAGAGTTTTTGGTTGCAAGTGTTTCATTTTAAACAACGGTAAAGACTCTCTTGGAAAACTTGTTGCAAAGGCTGATGAGGCTATCTTTCTTGGTTATTCATTACATAGTAGGGCATATAAAGTATTCAATAAAAGAACTCTGAATGTTGAAGAATTTGTACATGTGGTTTGTGATGAAACCAACTCTATTGTTCAAGAAAATTCTTTAGAGGAAGATGCAGGTTTTGAGGAAAAGGATTCTACTCTTGAAGATGACATCAAGGCTGAAGAACTTGAACAAAACAAAGAAATCTCTACGACAATGTGTAAAGAATTTCCTAGAGAATGGAGAACTCAAAAATTTTGGATAACATAATTGGAGAAACCTCAAAGGGTGTCTCTGCGTGTTATAGACTCAGAATTTTGTGTAACAACATGGCTTTTATTTCTTGGGTTGAACCAAGAGACATTGATTAAGCCTTGTGTAATGAACACTGGTTAATGGCAATGCATGAAGAGCTAAATTTTTTTAAGAGAAATGAAGTGTAGGACTTAGTTACTAAACCAAACTCTTACAAGTCAATTGAAACCAGATGGGTGTTTCAAAAAAAAAAACATGATGAGTCTAGCATCATAGTAAGGAATAAAGCAAGATTGGTTGAAAAAGGATACAACCAAGAAGAAGGAATCGACTGTGATGAAACCTATGTTCTAGTTGCTATAGAAGCAAATGCCTTTGGTGTTTTGATGATGATTTGATGCAAATGGGCTTTTCAAGTTTAAATTCAAGACAAAGATTCAAGAATACAAGCCACAACATCAAGATGATCACTAGTATTTTAGGAAGGGAATTCCTAATTGATATAGCAAAAGGTTTGGCCAAGTAATTTAAGTTAAAAAGTGTTTTTCAAGAGATTTACTCTCTGGTAATCGATTACCAGAGGATGTAATCGATTACCAGTGGCCAAAAATGCTTTACAACAGCTACTAAGTATTTGAATTCAAATTTTAGACTGTGTAATCGATTACGCAATATTGGTAATCGATTACCAGCAGTTAGTGAACGTTTTAATTCAAATTTTGAAAGTTGTAATCGATTTCACAAATCCTGTAATCGATTACCAGACAAGATTTTAAGAAAAATATTTCTAAGAGTCACAACTTCTCAAAAGGCTTTTACATGACCACCAATGGTCTATATATATGTGACTTAGAACACGAATTTGCTTAGAGTTTTTCAGAACAACAAGTGTTTTTTCTCTCAGAAAGCAAAATCGTTTTATCCTCTTAAGAATTCCTTGGCCAATTCAATTGCAATTCATTAAGGAATCATTTGAGTGCTCAGATTGTAAAATCTATCTCTTTCAAGAGAGATTCATTCTTCTTCTTTTTCTAATTCTCTAAGGGATTAAGAGACCGAGGGTCTCTTGTTGTAAAAGAATTCTAAACACAAAGGAAGGATTGTCCTTGTGTGTTTAGAACTTGTAAAAGGATTTTACGAGATAGTGGAACTCTCAAGCGGGTTGCTTGGGGACTGGACGTAGGCACAAGGGTGTGGCCGAACCAGTATAAATCTGAGTTTGCACTTTCTCTTCCCTTAAACTCCATTATTTATTATTGTTTTATATTTATATTCAGATTGTTCTATTTGAATCAATATTTAAGAAGTTCATTATTAAGGGAATTTGTAACTTGAATAGAAAGTGAAATAGAATTTGAATTGGGGAAATAGTTTGTAATATCTTGATTCAACCCCCCCTTCTTAAGATATCTGAGGCCACTTGTCTAACAAGTGGTATAGAGCTTCATTCTTGTATAAAGTTTTGAAGCTTCAAGAAAAATGGCCTCAACAAATTCCTTATTTCCAGAAGGAAATTCTATCAATAGACCTCCAATCTTTAATGGAGAGGGTTACCACTACTGGAAAACCCGAATGCAAATTTTTATTGAGGCAATAGACTTAAGTATTTGGGAAGCCATAGAAATAGGGCCTTATATACCCACCACAGTGGAAAGAATTACAATAGATGGTAGCACATCAAGTGAAAGCATAACAATAGAAAAACCTAGAGATAGATGGTCAGAAGAGGATAGAAGACGAGTACAATACAATTTAAAAGCCAAAAACATAATAACATCAGCCCTAGGTATGGATGAATATTTCAGGGTTTCAAATTGTAAGAGTGCTAAGGAAATGTGGGACACTCTACAATTAACACATGAAGGAACTACAGATGTTAAAAGATCTAGGATAAACACGCTAACCCATGAGTATGAACTGTTTAGGATGAATGCAAATGAAAGCATTCAAGACATGCAAAAGAGATTTACACATATAGTAAATCATCTTGCAGCCTTAGGTAAAGAATTTCAAAATGAAGATCTCATAAACAAAGTGCTAAGATGTTTAAGAAGAGAATGGCAACCTAAAGTAACAGCCATTACTGAATCAAGAGATTTATCTAACATGTCTCTTGCCACTCTATTTGGAAAGTTACAGGAACACGAAATGGAATTATTGAGATTACGCCAACATGAAGAAAATGACAAGAAAAAGAAGGGAATTGCTCTTAAAGCCTCATCTTCCATCCAAGAAGAAAGTGATAAGGAAAATGATCTAGATGAAGATGATGATCTAAGCCTTTTTGTAAAAAGATTCAACAAGTTTCTTAAAGTAAGAGGAAATCAAAGGCGACCCAATTTTAAATCTAAAAGAAGGACAAAAACTTCATCCTCTACTCCAAAGTGCTTTGAGTGCAATCAACCTGGACATCTGAGGGTTGATTGTCCCATCTTCAAGAAAAGGATGGAGAAGTCTGAAAAGAAAAATTTCAGTGAAAAGAAATTGAAGAAAGCATACATCACATGGGATGAAAACGATATGGAATCTTCTGAAGATTCAGAAAATGAAGAGATAAATATCTGCCTTATGGCCAAAAGTTATGAAAGTGATGAAGAGGTAACATCTTCAAATAACTTATCTATTTCTTTTGATGAATTACAAGATGCATTTGTTGATTTGCATAAAGAGTCAATTAAACTTGCAAAGTTAGTTTCATCTTCTAAGAAAACAATTTCAAATTTAGAAAATGAAATTTCAAAATTAAACAAAGAATTAGATCATCTTAGAAATGAAGTCTCAATTTCTAAATCAAATGAAAAAGTTCGTATCTCTACTATTTCTGACAAGAAAATATCAAATTCTTGTAGTTGTTGTGAAAAATATGAAAAAGAAATTAAAGAGTTGAAAAACTCACTTGCAAAATTTTCTTATAGTAAAAATAATTTAGATGTCATATTAGGAAAACAAAGATATGTCTCCAATAAGGCTGGACTAGGATATAAATCAGAAAAACAACAAAAGTTTCATAAAAACTTCTCTACTTCCACACAAAAATATAATTCTAGTTCTATCACTTGTTTTTACTGTAGAAGAAAAGGACATGGCATATCTACTTGCTACTTTAAGAAAAACTACAGCAACATTAAAATGATATGGGTCCCAGAAGGATCCTCAGTTTATACTAACACACAAGGACCCAATAAAGTTTGGGTACCTAAGTCAAAAACTTGATTATGTAGGTGTCTTTGAGGAAGGAATGGTACATAGATAGCGGATGCTGAAAACATATGACTAGAGATGCATCAAAGTTTACACATATCTCTCCAACGAAAAGCGGGCATGTAACATATGGTGACAACAACAAAGGTAGAATCCTTGGAGTTGGTAAAATAGGTACAAATTCTTCAAACTCCATTGAAAATGTTCTACTTGTTGAAGGTCTTAAGCACAGCCTGCTTAGTGTTAGTCAATTATGTGACAAAGGCTATCTAGTATCATTTGATTCTCAAAAATGTCTTATAGAACATAAGCATGACATTAATACAAAGCATGTAGGACATAGAGTCAACAATGTATACATGATAGACTTAAGCCTAAAACTAGATAACAATCATTGTTTTCTTAGCAAAGATGATGATCCATGGTTATGGCATAAAAGAATTGCTCACATAAACAAGGATCACTTAAATAAATTAATTTCAAAAGATTTAGTAGTTGGTTTGCCTAAATTGAAATTTGAAAAAGATAAACTATGTGATGCATGTCAAAAGGGCAAACAAACTAGAGTCTCATTCAAACCTAAAAATATTGTTTCAACCACTCAACCCTTACACTTATTGCATATGGATTTATTTGGTCCATCGAGAACCATGAGTTTTGGAGGAAATTTCTATGCCTTGTTATAGTTGATGATTTCTCTAGATATACTTGGACATTATTTATTACTCATAAAAGTGATGCATTCCAAGCATTTAGAAAACTTGCTAAAGTTATACAAAACAAGAAAAATCTTAAGATTGCATCCATTAGAAGTGACCATGGGGGTGAGTTTGAAAACAAAGATTTTGAATCATTCCGTGAAGAACATGGTATTGAACACAATTTTTCTGCACCTAGAACCCCTCAACAAAATGGAGTTGTTGAGAGGAAAAATAGGTCATTGGAAGAAATTGCTAGAACTTTATTAAATGATACTTTTCTTCCAAAATATTTTTGGGCTGAAGCGGTCAATACTGCATGTTACATCATGAATAGGGCCTTAATAAGACCCATTTTAAAGAAAACCCCATATGAGTTATATAATGGTAGAAAACCCAACATTTCACATCTACATGTTTTTGGTTGCAAATGTTTTGTGCTTAATAATGGTAAAGATATCTGAGGCCACTTGTCTAACAGTTGCAAGGTTGGAAGCTATAAGATTGCTACTTGCATTTGCATGTATCACGGATTTTAGACTTTTTCAGATGGATGTAAAAAGTGCCTTCCTCATTGGTTGCATTCAAGAAGAACTATATGTATACCAACCACTAGGTTTTTTCGATTATGAACATCCTAACCATGTCTACAAACTAGAAAGGGCTCTATATGGTTTGAAGCAAGCACCAAGGTCATGGTATGATAAGTTCAACAATTTTTTAATTAAACAATCTTTCACTAGAGGTCAATTTGACAAAACTATGTATATTAAGAAAGTAAACAATGAATTGTTAATTGTTCAAATATATGTTGATGACATTATATTTGGTGCTACTAACAAAACTTTGTGCAAGGAATTTGTGCCCAGAAAGAATTTGAGATGTCTATGATGGGAGAATTGAGCTTCTTTCTAGGACTCCAAGCCAAGCAGATGAAACATGGAACCTTCCTTAGTCAAACCAAATATTGTATAGAACTGATTAAGAAATTCGGTATGAAAAAATGCAAAGAAGCATCTACTCCAATCTTCAACCTACCTTGACTTAGATGAGAAAGGTCAATCAGTGGATGAATCAAGATATTGAGGTATGATTGGATCACTTCTATACCTAACTTCTAGTAGACTAGATATCATGCTAAGTGTTTGCTTATGTGCAAGATACCAGTCCAATCCTAAGGAATCTCACTTAACTGCCGCTAAAAGGATCATTGAGTATCTTAAGGGCACAACCAATGTAGGTTTGTGGTATCCCAAAGGTATGTCCTTAAATCTTATAGGCTTTTTAGATTCTAATTTTGCAGGATACAAATTAGATAGAAAAAGCACAAGTGGGACATGCCACCTATTAGGAAGCTCTCTTGTGTCTTGGAATTGCAAGAAACAAGCTTGCATAGCAGTTTCTACTACTTAAGCTGAATACATAGTTGTAGGAAGTTGTTGTACTCAAAGTCTTTGGATGAAGCAACAACTTGAAGACTTTGGAGTAAACCTTGATCACATTCCTCTAAAATGTGACAACACAAGTGCTACCAATCTAACAAAAAACCCAGTCAAGCATTCTAGGACTAAACACATAGAAATAAGGCATCATTTTCTTAGAGATCATGTGTTAAAAGGTGGCTGCTGCATTGAGTTCATTGATAGTGAGCATCAACTAGAAGAAATTTTCACTAAATCTTTTGCTAGAGATAGTTTTTTTATTAGAAATGAACTAGGCATGTTAGATGCATCTAGCATAAAATGACATTCTGTTTGCATAGTGTGTGATGCACATTGCTACTCATATCATTTGTTTTGTTTAGCTTGTGTCCCAGTTTATTGATTCATATGCATACTCATTAGTAGTTTTTCAAATCACATGTTTTTCTTAGTTATTTTGCGATTTCTCTCTGTTTTTATCGATTACTCTTTGTTTTAATCAATTACTATATGACATCTGTCTAGTAAGTTTTTCAGTTTTGAAAACTTTATGTTTTAATTGATTACCCTGTGTTTTAATCGATTATCATTTTTGTGTTTGTGGTGTCTTTATTTAAAATGTCTATTTTAGTCAATCACTCTCAAACCCTAATTTCATCCTACGACAATTGTTTGTCGACATACGGGTTTTTGCTGGTCATGTTGAGTTGCTTAGAGCCAATTTCCACACGATCCGTAAGATTTCGCAATGTTTTGGAAGGAAATAAGCCAAAAACTCTAAATGGGGGTGAACTGATAAATTTAGGGGGTGTTCTTCAGCCCTTGGCCTATCTCGACCCATCAGGAAGCTTCAACATGAAGCAACCAGCTCGTCTAGGTGAGCATGTTATTTCAGGCTTAAGCCACTAGCTCGCCTGGGCGAGCTGGGCGGCAAGCTCTTCCCTATTTTGGCTATAAAAAGGGCATGAGAGGCTGAAGGAAGGGGTTCAACACCCTAGGAAAGCATATTTCACTTAAAAATAGTGAAAAGAAGGAGAAAGAAGAAGAAAATCAAGGCTGAGGCGCTTTCGTAACGCTTCTGTAATATTTTCATAACCAAATTTGTGAATGTTCTTCGTTGTTCTTCATCTATTCTTCATCGTTCATTGTCCTTCGACTGGTTAATTTTCAATTTCGAAGCTTTGAATTCATTCTATGGACCCTTAGGGGTCCATTCTTGTTTTGTATGTTTTCATCTTCATCTCGTCTACTTTTGGTATTCTTTTTCTTCATTTTAAGTGAGTTTTGACCAATCATTCATACTGTAATCTTGCTTAATCACCGTTTAAATAAAATTCAACTGATCGTTTGTGTTGTAATCTCACTTAATCACCATTAAAATGAATTTCAATTGATCGTTTGTGTTGTAATCTCACTTAATCACCATTAAAATGAATTTCAACTGATCGTTTGTGTTGTAATCTCACTTAATCACTGTTTAAATAAGTTTCGACTGATCATTTGTGTCGTAAACTCTTTCCATCAATGTAAAATAAGTTTTAACCGGTCAAAAATGTCGCAAGTTATCTTTAAAAAAGGATTGAAGATTAATGAGCCAAAACCAAATAAAAACCAACTCATAAACTTCTTCATTTCATAAAAAAAATCAAGAGATCATTTCAAGGTCCAACACCTTAACGATTCTCTCCTTTCAAAAATCAAGAGAACGTTCAAGGTCCAATGCCTTAACGATTCTTTCCTGCAAATTTGAGAAGATTGTTTCAAGGTCCAACGCCTTAACGACTCTCACCTTTAAAAAAAATCAAGGGAATGTTCAAGGTCCAACGCCTTAATGATTCTCGCCTGTCAAATTTGACAAGATCGTTTCAAGGTCCAATGCCTTAAACGACTTTTGTTTGCAACTAAAATCAATCTTTCAAAAAAGATAAAAACAACTTAACCAACATTCATTTCTCAATGAACTACGTAGGTCTGATTTCCTCATCGCAATTGCGGAATACGTAGGAGTGAGGGAAACACCCTTGTTGACCCTAAAAAAGTAAAAAACATAAAAAGCAAAAAAAAGGTAAAAGAACATAAAAAGGGAAAGAGATAGCATAAAAAGGGAAAATACATAGTTTTGAAGTCATGATTTGCACACTCGATTAGAGGCTGCCGTCCCTTGTGAAGGGCGTGTGGGGTGCTAATACCTTCCCCGTGCATAAACAACTCCTGAACCCTCATTTTCAAAATGCGCAGACCTTTGACCTTTTCTATTTTGGTTTTTCTGACATTTTCCTCGAATAAACGTTGGTGGCGAGTCCACGCGTTTTCCTTTGACGGAAGACGCATCCCTTTGGTCGACCGAGAGGCCTTTTTGCACCCCCGCCAGAGGGAAGGTTGTGACAGTTGGCGACTCCACTGGGTAAGCTAGAGAGTTAAGCATTTCAATCAGTGTGCAACTTTTTATCATGACTTCTCCGCTATTTATTTTCCCTTTCCCCTTTTATCTTTTGTTTTGTCTATATTTGTACATAACCTTTGCTATGTTGTTGTGTTTGGTGTGTGTTGTCTATCAATTACATTCATAGCTAGAAATACTTTTTCTACACATTGAGATGCTAGGCCCTATACCCGGGTCTATGTAAGCCATAAGGAGTGGAGGTCGATCTATGGTCATGCTGAGTCTCCGACTCGCTTAATGACAGTGAAGCCTCATCTAGAGTTTTCCTCCTTTAGTGATGCATTTTCGCTGATAGTCCCTATCGCCACAATGTATTACCTAAGAGGATGATATCTCTAGAAGCTAGTAAAGTTACTTGAAACCACCCTTTGGAGCTATCACTACAAGTGGACCTTTGGATCATTTCCATTAGGTTCCTCAATTAGAGGGCACATAGCAAACTTACTCTGGCATATTCCTTGATTGCGTCATGCATTTCTTCATGGCATCGCAATGGACATATCATTCCCGTGTTTATCATTTATCATATTCATGCATTGCATTTGTATAAATCACTGCATTACCACACATCTGCATTTAGCATGTTCTTTTGTTCTAACAATTGCATACATTCTATTTTCCTTGTTTGCATGTCATGTTCACTCATGCATGATCCTTGCATTTTCCTTTGCAAAAAAAAGGGGGGGGGGGGGGGGGAACAAAAAAGAAAAGAGAACGAAAAGAAAGTCACACCACATTCTTAGTTACATGTGTCGGGTACCATGATGATGGCTATAAACCAACTATGTTGGGATTATACACCCATTTGCTAAAAAAATGATTGAAAATCATGTGAACGTGGTACCTAATGCATGGTTAACTAGGAAAATGGTGGTTCCTAGGGCATCTCATGTCAATCTCATAATTGCATTTTGTCGTGCATAGTATGCCCGAGTCATTCATCTCTATGAGGTGTGGTCGAAGTATTGCCAATCAAAATTTATTTTCCTTGCATTATGGGGTTGAACCAAGCACCTGCTTTTATGGAAAGGTTCATCAAGTCAAGGTAAAGAATGGAAGTAACTAGCTTGCAAAAATTGGTGCAAAAAATGGATCGAGTTACATCATTTCTTTGTCTACTGCCAACACATAAATTGTGCCAATTTACAAAAACATCGAGGATTGTTAACGTCCATGTGTTACTTCCAGTTTCACTTTGATTCTGACAAGATGTAATAAACAATGTCGTCTGAATTGATTCAACCCCATATCCTGTGTAAAATTTGCAATACTTCAACAATGCATTATTTGCATGCATCCATGCTTTTCATTGATTGCATTCTTTCCTTGAAATAAAAAATGTAATCATTATTATCAAAAGGAAAGAACGTGCTTTACGGTGCCCTTACCGAACGCGTGCTAGAGCTAGAGTAATGAGTGAAGAAGAAGACAAGGTGCAAGAGCGGATAAAGGCTGGCATAGAGGCCCTGAAAGAGCAAATGGCCACAATGATGGAGGCCATGATGAGCATGAAGAAGATAATGTAGGTCAATGCGGCTATAGTTGCCGCTACCAGTGCTGTTGCTAAGGTGGACCCGACTCCCCCATCTGGCCTCAACCAAATAAATCATCCCATCTCGGATATGGTAGGGCAGAGAGGCAAAGAATTGGGAAGTACAAGTGACCCTCATTTTGTGCAAGTTCAAAACAAGCATGCCTTCCCGCCATATGGCTTGCCTCCCAATTATACACCACCCAATGTGGTGCACATTCCCAATGAGAATTTCAATGACTCCACTCCCATACTCATTGAGAGCCAACAACCTCAATCTGATCATGCACCTATCCCTCAACCCATTGGGGTGACACATGAAAGACCCCATCACAATCTAGCCAACTTCGAGCCTTGCCTCGAATACGCCACTGAAGGGCAAGCAATTGGTGGTGTACCCCTGTCAAACACTTTGGAGAGCCCTCAGTCTCGCTCACAACCACAACCCTTGCATTTTGCGGTGGGAAGAACCCCTCCTGCTATGGGTGAAAAGGGAAAGTTGGATCAGATAGAGGAAAGATTAAGGGTCGTTGAAGGAGGCGAAGATTATGCCCTTGCTAACATGGAAGATTTGTGACTAGTACCCGACATGGTCATTCCTCCGAAGTTCAAGGTATCGGACTTCGATAAATACAAGGGGACTACCTGCCCCAAGAATCACCTAAAGGTGTACTGCAGGAAAATGAGAGCATATGCAAAAGATGAAAAATTGTTGATGCATTTCTTCCAAGAAATTCTTACTGGGGCAATCATCACCTGGTACACTAATCTGGAACCTTCCCGAGTCCATTCTTGGAAGGACCTAATGATTGCCTTCATTAGGCAGATCAGTACATTTTTTATAAGGCTTTGGATAGGATGCAACTACAGAACATGTGCAAAAAGGAGCACGAATCTTTCAAAGGATACGCCCAAAGGTGGAGGGATATGGTAGCTCAAGTAGTGCCCCCAATGACAGAGAAAGAGATGATAAGAATGATAGTAGACATCTTACCAGTGTTCTACTATGAAAAGATGGTGAGTTACACACCTTCAAGCTTTGCGGATTTAGTTTTCACTAGCGAAAGGATCAAAGTTTGTCTGAAAAGAGGAAAATTTGATTATCTTGCTTTGATGAATGAGAAAGTTGGGGCAAATGAAGAGAATGAGAAAGAGGGAGGAACCCATGTTGTGACTGTCATTCCTGCATGGCCAAATCTCCCACCAGCTCCATAATATCAATACTCCGCCAATATCATCCCTTCTCATTACCCACCACCCAATCAACCACAAAGGCCATCCCTAAATCAACCACAAAATTCGCCTGCCGCACATCCAATACCAAACACAAACCAAAACACCAACTAGGTGTCGCAACGTGCCCTTTTGCAAGTATCGTTACGAAATTCGTAAGTTTCCGTAACTTTACGAAAAAAGAATCACCAAAAAACAGCAGAGGGGGGTGTACTTAGTAAAAATGGGGGTGCAAATAGCACCCAGGCCCACTTGGGCCCTCTGGAATATTCCTCCAGAAGGCGGTTGCTTCTGGAGGAAGCAACCCTGCTCGCCTGGGCGAGCTGAGCTCGCCTGGGCGAGCTGGGCGGCAACCACCTCCCCTATTTTGCTATAAATAGGGGAGGAAGTGAAGAAGGAAGGGGTTCAGCCCCTTAGGCACTTCTCTCTCTTTCGAATTTGCTTGGAAAAATTGTTTCCGTGAAGAAAATCTAAGCCGAGGCGCTTCCGAAACGTTTCCGTAACGTTTTCCATGAGGAATCTCGCAAAGGTTTCAACCGTTCTTCGACGTTCTTCATTCGTTCTTCATCGTTCTTCGATCTTCAACGGGTAAGTACCTCGAACCAAGCTTTTCGATTCATTCTATGTGCCCGTAGTGGTCCACATTGTGTTTCGCGCATTTTTATTCTCGTTTTGTTTACTTTTTATACCCCCTGTTGACGTGCTTAAGCCATTTTACTTAAGTCATTTCTCGCTTAACTTAAAAATAAAATAAATTTCCACCGAACGTTTGAATTGTATTATCCGTTAACTTCGGTTAAAATGAATTTCGACCGTTCGGTCGTGCCGTAACCACATTGGAAATCAAAAAAGAGGTAAAAAATAATATAATAATCAAAAAGACATCTTTTAGTAAAATAAAGCGGAAAATCAATCGGACGTTTTCTCTTTGGGATTTCTCATTCTTAATCGAATTGATTAATAACTAAAGTGAAATTAAAGGCTAAAATCAATTCGCCTAGTCAAGCTCGTCCATAAAAAATAGGCTTTTGAAGTTTGTCATTTCATTTCCTCACTAAGTAAAATGGATCATTTTTAAGGTCCAACGCCTTAAAATGATCACCTCTTAAAGTAAAAAAGAATCACTTGATAAGAAAGAACTACGTAGGTCTGATTTTCTCATCCCAATTGAGGAATACGTAGGAGCAAAGGGAAACACCCTTGTCGACCACAAAAAGAGAAAATATAAAAAGGGTATAAAGGATATAGAGACATAAAAAGGGAACATAAAAAATCAAAGTCATGTTTGCACATTCGATTAAAGGCTGCCGTCCCTTGGGGCGGACGTGTGGGGTGCTAATACCTTCCCCGTGCGTAAATACAACTCCCGAACCTTTTCACTTAAAAGTTCGTAGATCGCGTCTTTTCCGGTTTTTCCGACGTTTTCCTCAAATAAACGTTGGTGGCGACTCCGCGCGTATTCCTTTCGTGGAACACGCATCCCGCGAGTCTCGCGTCGCCCTCCCGCCGAAGGGTAGGTTGCGACAATTGGTTTACTATTGGTCCGTAATATTTGCACCTTAAGTTCATGCATTCTACTTTTGTCAAATTCTGTCTAAAAAGGGGGAGTAATAGTATTGTGTATTATGCATGATTCATGATTTTGAGGGGGAGTTGTATGTATATGATTTTGAGGGGGAGACTGCTGCTGCTGATGATGACTCCTGGAAAAGACTAGTAGCTGATAGAAGATGCTGCAGTGAGCATGGAGACAGGGGGAGCAGAAAGCTGATGTCACATGAGATGTCTTGACATCCTGGAAAAGACTAGTAGCTGATAGAAGATGCTGCAGTGAGCATGGAGACAGGGGGAGCAGAAAGCTGATGTCACGTGAGATGTCTTGACATCCTGGAAACGATTTGCAACTTGCAGAATTTTGCTGTTACCACTACAGATACCGCTGTGCTTGATTACTCTGATAATGAAAGTTGCTGATCCCACTTGCATAACTGCTCGTACCTGCTCAGGAAGAGTCTAAGTATGTTTTAGACAAAATTTGCCAAAGGGGGAGATTGTTAGTGCTTAGCTCTACTGAGCTTTAAAAGATTGGCTAAAATTTTGTTAAAACATAAGCACTTAGACAATGAAGGAAAGCTGGAGTTGCTGCACATGATGTCCAATGTTATGTCAAGGAATCAGATCGGACTGCACAATGCACAAGGCAAGATAAAATGTCAATGAAGAATTGAAGCTGCAGGATCCACGATGTCGGATACAATGTCCAGGACATCCTGCCCGAAAATACTGGAGTTGCTGCACAATGCACAAGGCAAGATAAAAGAAGTGAAGCTGCAGGATCCACGATGTCGGATACGATGTCCAGGACATCTTGCCCGAAAATACTGGACACATAAATCTGTTATATCTTTAACAGATTATTGTGCAGTTAGCAGCAGATAAGATGATCTATCTTTAGGAACGAATTAAAAGATAATTAAAGTTCGAATTACAAACTAGAAGAGTTCGTTCAGGGATTAAAGATTAAAGATAAAAACTAAAAGATCAAACTGTATCTTTTAGATCTTTAAGTGCAGATTTTTCAGGAGAATGATAGATCTCATCCAGCACAAGCTGTTGCAGCCCAGATACGCACATTGCTATATAAACATGAAGGCTGCACGAGTTCTGTACCAAGTCCGGGATTGAAGAGTTATTTTGTGAGTTTTGGGACTTGAGTGTTTTGTGAGCCACCTTGATGTTATCCTAACTTCAAGTGTTGGACCTGAGTGTGTAGAGTTGATCTCTAGTGTGTAGAGTTGATCTCTTTTGTTCAGAGAGCAATCTCTGGTGTGTCTTTGATTTAATTGTAAACACGGGAGAGTGATTGAGAGGGAGTGAGAGGGGTTCTCATATCTAAGAGTGGCTCTTAGGTAGAGATTGCACGGGTAGTGGTTAGGTGAGAAGGTTGTAAACAGTGGCTGTTAGATCTTCGAACTAACACTATTTTAGTGGATTTCCTCCCTGGCTTGGTAGCCCCCAGATGTAGGTGAGGTTGCACCGAACTGGGTTAACAACTCTCTTGTGTTACTTACTTGTTTGATCTGTTCATACTCTCAAATATAATCTGCATGTTCTGAAGCGTGATGTCGTGACATCCGGTACGACATCTGGCATTGGTATCAGAATTTCATTATTATTTTACCTCTTTTTTTGATTTCCAACGTGGTTACGGCACGACCGAACGGTGGGAATTCATTTTAACAGAAATTAACGGATATTACAAATCAAATGACCGGTGGAAATTTATTTTATTTTTTGATTAGGCGAGAAATGACTTTAATAAATAACTGAAGCACGTCAAAAGGGGGTACGGAAAGTAAATGAAAACGAGAATAAAAATACATGAAACAAAATGTGGACCACCACGAGTACATAGAATGAATTGAAAAGCTCGGTTTGAGGTACTTACCCGTTGAAGAACGAAGAACAGATGAAGAACGGTGAATAACGGAGGAAAACCTTCACAGATTTACTCACGGAAACGTTACGGAAGCGCCTCGGCTTGGATTTTCTTCACGGAAATAATTTTCCTCAGCAAATTTAAGAGAATACGAAGTGCCAAGAAGGCTGAACCCCTTTCCTCTTCACTCCTTCCCCTATTTATAGCAAAATAGGGGAGGATCTTGCCACCCAGCTCGCCCAGGCGAGCAAGGTTGCTTCCTCCAGAAGCAACCGCCTTCTGGAGGAAGAAATTGGAAGGCCCAAGTGGGCCTGATTGCTATTTGTACCTCCCTTTTTACTAAATGCACCCCCTTTACTTTTTTGGTAATTCTTTTTCCGTAACGTTACGAAACTTTAGGAATTTCGTAACGATACTTATTTTCCTTCCACAAGGTTACGAATCCTTACGGATTATGTATTTACTCTTTTTTAGCTTTCGAAGAAGTTACGAAACTCACGGATTGCGCAAAAATACCTCCTTTCGATTTCTGTCACATTACAGAATTTGACGGATCGCGTAAGCCTACTTCCTTTTGATTTCCGGCACGTCTCGGGACTTCACATATTATGCAACAAAGGGTGCCAAGTATCTCAAAGCGGCCAATCAAAGGTTGCATATCATCAAGTAATAATCCCCGGACGAAATTAGGGTATGACAGTTGCCCCTCTTTACTTACCTCTTATCGGAGATAAGAGGAAAGCAAAGAGAAGACACTGATTTCGTCTGTCCTGCCCTTTCCATGATTAGTCTATAACGACTCTCGTCGCTCCTTCTTCTTTCTCTGCACAACACAAAACAAACACAAACAACAAAAAACACTGATAACATAATATACACATATACACATGTTTGGCGAAGGAACCGATTGGGAAAATAACAAAAAACCATATTTCCCAGTCACCAGAGGCTCCATGCTTGATGACGGAGGACACATGAACAACACTAGGCAATCAATTCATGGGACTCCGAATAAGATTTGAGGGTGGAGGATACACGAACAGCGTTAGGCAATCAATTCGTGGGGCTCTAGACTCGATGGTGGAGGACGCATGAACAGTGCTAGGCAATCAATTCATGGGTCTCCGAATAAGATTGGAGAATGGAGAATTGGCGAACAGCGCTAGGCAATCAATTCGCGGGGCTCCAGACTCGATGGTGGAGGATGCATGAACAGCGCTAGGAAATCAATTCATGGATCTTCAAATAAGATTGGAGAATGGAGAATTGGCGAACAGCGCTAGGCAATCAATTCGCGGGGCTCCAGACTCGATGGTGGAGGACGCATGAACAGCGCTAGGCAATCAATTCATGGGTCTCCGAATAAGATTGGAGAATGGAGAATTGGCGAACAGCGCTAGGCAATCAATTCGCGGGGCTCCAGACTCGATGGTGGAGGACGCATGAACAGTGCTAGGCAATCAATTCATGGGTCTTCGAATAAGATTGTTGGCAGGACCGAACAGTCCACCGGGTTTTTCCACCTAAAAAGGCAAACATGCTTTTTGCAAAGAAAAATAAATCATTTGCGAGAGCACCATATCTTAGAAAAACAATATACTTATATCAAGGGTAATCTCCCTTGTACTCGAAAATGAAGGGCAGGATGTCAACATTTAGCTTTTAAATGAACATGCAGGGGAAACATTGGGCCAAGCTGAAAATAAATCACTCATAGTGTATAAAAACTCACACAGGCAAGTGTTTCACCCTATTCCCAAACCATAACTGCACCATGACTTTATTTTGCACACGATTTCCTATCGAATCAAAGATCAAACGTACGATCACGGACCAATAGGATTTTCTTGAGGGTAGTGTTTTTGGAGAGGAAGCTGAGTGTTTCGGTCTTTTCCTTTTATGTGGGGCGAGATATCGCCAGTCGAGAATGACTTTGAATGACAATTCGAAAGGAAGAGACAAAAATGGGTTTTCCTTTGCCGACAGTCACTTATCTTGCCGAAAATTTATCTGGTCTGAAGATTTTGCATTCCCTTTCTTTCATTGATCGAGAATTACTCTGTTTTCCTCCGATCTTTTCCATTTTCACTTCCTTTCGATCTTTAATCGGGAATCCTCCTTTTTCTTTCTTTTTTATTATTCTTTTCTTTGTTTTCATCTTTTTCTTTTTTCTTTCTTTCCATTTCTTCCTTTTCTTTCTTTTCACTTCTCCTTCTCCATTCCTTTCTTTGGGAAATCGGGTTTTAGCATTCTATTCGCTCTCCCTCGAGGAGATGAGATTTCGCTGTCCTTTGCTTTAGGGGAAAGGATGAGGATTCTTTTGATAGGCCAAGGTTCAAAAAATTCTAAGGTTGTGTCTCAATGGGGGCTTTTATCATGGGAGCCCGATCTTGATATCTGCGGTAAAACAAATTTGGGTGTCAAGGTGTCGGTCTCGGGCCGAACTTTCATATTATTCCACAAGGCACGCGCGACAATGATGATTTGGAAACAACGTGCAAAATTAGTCATGGCCACAGCCAGGTGGGCACTCAAGCATCCCGTTCATGGCATTGTGATACTACGGTTGGGAATTTACACAAACAGACCCAACGTTTCCCAATTATGTTCTTTCATCAGTTCAACGAATTCATCCATTCTTATCTCGGTTATTCAGGAAAATAAACTCTTAGCGTCAGTCCCTTGTTTCCAGAAGATATGTTTGCTCTTTACGAATGATTTATACTTCTTAACTATAACATGTCGACCTTCGAGGTCTTCCTTTCTTTTTCCTTTTTTGTTTCATTTTTATATTCACAAAACTATACACCCATGGCCCTCTATGAGGAAAACTTTTCTTTGTACATCTACATTCTT
This sequence comes from Glycine max, assembly GCF_000004515.6. Lineage (NCBI taxonomy): Eukaryota > Viridiplantae > Streptophyta > Magnoliopsida > Fabales > Fabaceae > Glycine > Glycine max. The sequence goes on from NC_038243.2 coordinate 27,384,796, forward strand.
ATACATGACAAACTTTTTCTGTACACGCATTGGAACTCTTTCTCTTTACGTCACACGGTCTATATACAAACCCTATTTACGTTCAAAGATTTTTTCGTTTTTCCCAATACACACCTATGGTTCATACAAAAGTTTCTTTATATACACTCGTTGCTCACACACACAAGGATTTCTTTTCACACATTATTTACACACGCAAAAATCCTTCTATACACATTTTCCTTCTACATTCATATATGAGAAACATTTTTCTTTTTCTTTATATACGTAGACATTTATTCACAATGCTTCTTTCTTTTTATCATGATTTTGGTTCATTTTTTTTTTGGGATGACGTTCCTAAATGAAAAACTCTACACGGTTCCGGAATTTCAACAAACACTATTGACAACAATGAAGTAAGCACTAACGCAATAGTCCAAACAAAATATATGCACAAAACAAATGACAATTGCAACAACAAAAAACAAACGTTAGTCCCTCAAGTCACAGAAATAAAATAACATGTAAATGATAAAGGATGAAACAAAAAAAGAACATGAATCTGGGGATCCCACGGTCATGTGGCTCCGCATGCCACCGGACTCTTGGGTCACAGTAACAAAAAGTGGGGTGGTCGACAAAAGCAGGGCTTTTGCTCCTACCTATCCTCAATTTGTGATGAGGAACTCAGACCTACGTAGTTCTTGGCGATTGTGAGACTAAAAATAGTCTCAGTGTTTTCTTCACTAAAATGCGAACATGCTTTAGTAAAGAGACAAAACTTTCAACTGATCAGAGCAACATATGCTTTTTTTGATGAAAAATGATGCGTCTATCGGGGAAGGAGAGTATGCTGATGAAATTTTCTCATAACCATAAATGATATTTTGGATGTTAGCATTTCGTTTCTAAACGATCATTTAGAGGAAACACTGGGTCCAACAAAAAATAGGAGAAAATCACTCAAAGTGTATCAATCTCACACAGGTAAGTGTTTTATCCTAATTCCGAACCATAGATATTTCATGACTTGATTTTGCAAATCATTTCCTATCAAATCAAAGATTACATGCGTGATCATGGATCAATAGGACTTTTTCTTGGGAATGGGTTATTTTGGTGGGAAATTTGGCTTTGAGTGTTTTTGGGCCTTTTCCTTTTCTGTTTTTGTTTAGTACGGAGTGAACAAGTCACCGACGCACAGGATTTTGGTTGGCAATCAAAGGGAGAGGGCCACTTTAGGTCGTGGTTTCCTTTCTTCTTTTTTTTTCTGTTTACTTGGTGACAATTCTGTATTGTTCAGATATTGTCTGGCCCAAAGACCTTTCTGGATGTTTCTTTTGTTTTCTTCTGATCCTTGATTGGGAATTTTCTTTCCTTTTTTTGCTTTCTCCAACTCTTTGATTGAGAATTTTTCTTTTCTTTTTTTTTGTTTTCTTCCGAGGGCAAGGATCGACATTCTCATCCTGGGTCAAAGTTTATGATAAGTTGGGATTTTGGCTCAAGGCTTGTAGAACGGCTGGTCATGATATATGTCAGGGTTTGGCCAGCGGTTCGGGGATAAAGGGGATGTCCCACATTATTTCCATGATATACATGCAACAATGATGATTAGGAATTTTTATGCAAAACTGGTCATGCATGGACCCATGTGGACACTCAAGCATCAAGTTTTTATGGTCATGTGACACTAGGGCTCAGGATTCATTTTCCCTATTTTAAGTCAACCCAGTGTTTCCAAAATATGTTCTTTTATCAAATCATGCATTCATCCGAGTCCATTTTGGGCGTTCGGAAAATTTTCACAGCATTCACTCTTCAGGTGTATACACATTTTTTTTCAGAAACTGGTTAAGATCAGTAAAATCTTTCAAAGAAAAGTTGAAAATTATCTTTTTTCACAAGCATGTTGTTTTTTAGCTAGACAACTTTTATTTTTTATATCTTTTTATTTTATATTTTTTTTTCTTCCTTCTTATTCTTTTCTTGCTCGCTCTTTTTTTTTTCCATGAGGTATTTTGCTATATACATGCGTGTCCCAGGTATCTTGCTACCTAAACATACATATATATGTTTTGTGAGATATTTTTGCTATATACATGCATATCCAAGGTATCTTGCTACCTAAACATACATATATATATTTTGTGAAGTATTTTTGCTATATACATGCATATCCAAGGTATCTTTCTACCTAAACATACATACATACATATATATATATATATATATATATATTGTGAGGTACGACTACCTTCCGAGCTTGTGCTTGTTTTATTTAAATTCCTAGGATCATGAGCAAATAGGTGTGTCCTGCTATGACTTGAGAAACAAAAGTGATCAAATAACAAGCAGAGATTTAAAAGGTACTAGGTTGCCTCCTAGTAGCGCTTCTTTAACGTCTTGAGCTGGACGCATGATGGCTTGTCGGTCATTGACCTAGTACTTTGCTTACCTTTGGCTTTGGACTTGGTCGCCTATTAGTCGGCCATGGGTCGTAAGCAACGCTCTAACCTTTTTGTGGATGAGCTGAGGTGAACTCTAGAGGTGATGGCGGTGCGTGTGTTGCCCGCTGTCGGCTATCCCCAGGCCGCTGTGGTGTTTCGCCCTGCGCCTGCCTGGGGACGCAGTACTTCTTGATGAAAGCTCGATTAGTAAGGGGCCTGATGACCTTGCTGGAGGTGACAGACACTCCGTAGAACTGACAGAGACTCGTAATTAGAGCTTGACAACTCCAAGACCTTGTTGGACTTCTTCGGGTCCACTGGGTGTCTTGCAGGCGCGATCCCTGCAAACAATAGATGAAATTAGAAATCAGTTGAGCGATGTGCATACTTACCTATTTCATGATGACGTGACCTTGCCGGGGGGAACGAGCACCCTGTAGGACTACAGAGGCCCGTAACCAGAGCTGGAAACCCAAGGGTCCTGTTGGACTTCTCCGGGTCCACTGAGTGTCTTTGTGGGTGCGATCCCTGCAAACAATAGATGACATCAGAAATCAATTGAGCCATGTGCATACTTACCTATGTCATGACGGCACAGACCAACTGATACATCTGCAGGGGGAGATTGGCATTGTAGTCGCTGGACAGAATGTTGCTAAATAACAACGTCATCCATATCCATGTAAGAGTGGTCATGTTGGTGCGCCTGATCCGCACTCGTCTTTTTGCAGCGGCACGGGTGAAATCTTGCCCCAGTATGCATACTAGATGCGTGATAGCCTCCCTCTCTGGATGTGCTCGCACAGTTGGTCGCCCTCCAATATTAGGGGATGGCCCAGGAACTGATAAAAGGAAACTACTGGGCCCTTAACCGGGGGCGCAAGTCTCAGTGAAGCCTCTAAGGGCAAAGGACCTTATATTCTCCTAAGGTGTGGATATGGAGCACACTGAAAATGAGGACGCGTAGCCCTCTAAAGGCAAGGGCGTGCAACCCTCTGCAGGCGAGGATGTGCAGTCCTCTGATGGCGAGGACATATAGTCCTCTAAAGGTGATAGGTACTAGTACCCAAGGGTCCACCTTTATGAGAAAGCAAGAGATCGACTCATCGAGAGGGCCGATCATCCAACAAGATTGGACACGAGATGTAGGAAATCTATGCAGTTAACATGATTTTTAGGGATGCAGACGCATGCAACCTTTGTCGTGAAATTTGGTAATGCTGAAAACAATGCAATGCAATGGAAAGTTGTACAATGTTCATGACATTCTTTCCCTATTTTGTGATTTTAATTTTGATTTAATTTTTTTTTGGAAAACACAGATTGATTGTCCTTTTGAAAAAGGTGATAATTCATGCAACCTTATCCTATCTTTTGCAAATCTCTCCGGGAACTCCCTCAGAGTGTATATTCTGTTTGATTTAGTCACTTGACCATTTTGGAGTAACGACAATGGAGCCATTTGACGTTTAATCAATCTATTGAAATTCCAGGGCTTGTCTCCCTTTTTTTTTCTTGTTTAAAAACATCGACGGGTGAGAACTTTTGATCTGCCCCTATGTTCACTTGAGGCTTATGCACGATGCCACTCATTTTGAGGTACCAATTGTTATCTTTCGTCATGACCTTGTAGCTGGGAACCTATTAGGTGAAAACTTCTAATCTGCCCCTAGGTTCGCTTGAGGTTTTTGCATGGTGCCTTTCATTGCCCCAGTGTAAGGCTTTGAGGTACAATCATTGTCTTTCGTCATGACCTTGTATCAAGGAACCTATTGGATGAGAACTTCTAATCTGCCCCTAGGTTCGTTTGAGGTTTATGCATGGTGCCTTTCATTGCCCCAGTGTAGGGCTTAGAGGTACCAATTGTTGTCTTGTTTTCACAACCTCGTAGTGAGGAAGAAGCAGCTGATTCTTGCAAAAAGAATTTTCCAAGGACGAGAAATAGTTGAAGGATTTTTCAGTTGATGGATTAAGTCAAATGACTCCTATGTAGAAGCAAGATGTTTTGATGTCTTGATGATGCTAAAGGATCAAGTGCTTCTAAGTTTTATTCAAGAATCCAAGAAAATCAAGATATATGCTCAAGTTGATCTCTAGAATCTTTAGGAATAAGTTTCCAAATTGAAAACAAACAAAAGGTTTGACCAAAGAATTCTATCATTTCAAATTGAGATTTGCTCTCTGGTAATCGATTACCAGCAGTTGAAAATGTTTTAATTCAAATTTTTAAAACCTGTAATCGATTACACAAGTCTTGTAATTGATTACCAGAGGGGATTTTCAGAATATAATTCCCAAGAGTCACATCTATTCAAATGGTTTATGAATGGCCATCAAAGGTCTATTTATATGTGACTTGGAAACACGAATTTAAAGAGAGTTTTCATTGCCAAAAAGTTTTATCCTCTCAAAAGATTAAGAGTTTTTCTGAACTGAAATGTTTTATCCTTTCAAAAAGATTCCTTGGTCAACCACTTGCATATTCAATAAGGAATTTTGATTGATCTTCATTGTACAATCTATCTCTTTTAAGAGAGATCTCTTCTTCTCTTCTTCTTATTTCTGAAAAGGGATTAAGAGACAGTGGGTCTCTTGTTGTAAAGGATTCTTGAACACAAGGGAAGGGTTGTCCCTGTGTGGTTGTTAATCTGAAAAGAGAGAGTAAAAGTTTAATTGGGGAATAATCTTCGTATCTTAATTCAACCCCCCTTTTTTTCTTAAGGTAACTGAGGCCATTTTTCCAACATCCTATTCTTGATAACTCACTTCTCTCTAAAAAGACAAACTTTCCGGAATGGGGTCACATGAACGTCTTGAAAACACAGTCAATCAAATGCCCTCTTTTTTTTTTCTTTTTCTTTTTGAACCCTTTTTTTATTTTGGAACTTATTTGTTTTGAACTTTACTCGTTGTTTTACGGCAACCCCACCAACGTGCAAGACGAGTAATCTCTGATTGAACGGTCTTGGAAGTCCAAACTCAGGAGCACCGGTCGCTTGAGCAAACTGACCAATGGCTTGCACTTGAAAATCCTGATGAGTCATTAGAGACATCTAACAACAGCTTTCAAAATTGCCCCATGTGTGGCATCTCTTGTCAATGTCAGAATTTACACGCGATTCTCCTCAAATTTCAGCCAGCCCGCATCAATTAGACCTTGCACCTTACGCTTGAGGGCCCTACAATGCTCAATGGAATGCCCCGGGGCTTCTCCATGACAAGCACACGTTGCGTTCGAGTCGTATCCTCGAAAAAATGGAGATTGAGGAAACCTAGCAGGGGTAATGGCTGCCATTGCATCATCGAGTGGATATGGGAGCAAGTCAGCATAGGACACCGGAATTTGGGTGAATTCTACAGGTTTTTTTTCGCTGCAGAACTCATTTCTTGGCTGGTGTTTTGGTTTGTGCTAAAGGTGGTGTTTAGCATTGGTAGGTGGGTTTTATGCTTTGATTTAGGGATGGCCTTTGTGGATAACTGGGTGGTGGGTAAGGAGATGGGTTGTTATTGGTTGAGTAATGACATTGTTGGGTTGGTGGGAAACTTGGTTGTATAAGAATGGCAGTCACAGCATAGGTTTCTCCCTCCTTCTCATCCTCTTCACTTGCCCTAGTTTTTTTTGCATTTATTAAAGCAAAATGATCAGATTTGCCTCTTTTTAGACCCACTTCGGTCATTTCACCGATGAAGACCAAATCCGCAAAGCTTGAAGGTGTGTAACCCACCATTTTCCATAGTAGAATATTGGTAATGTATCTACTATCATTGTCATCATTTTTTTCGTCATTGAGGTGCCATTTGAGCTGCCAGGTTCTCCACCTTTGGGCGTATTCTTTGAAAGATCCGTGCCCCCCTTTTTGCACATGTTCTATAGTTGCATCCTATCCGAAGACATTATACTGGCACTGCCTAATGAAGGCAACCACTAGGTCCTTCCAAGAATGGACTCGGGAAGATTCCAAGTTAGTGTACCAGGTAACAGCTACCCCAGTAAGACTTTTTTGGAAGGAATGTATCAACGATTCCTCATCTTTTGCGTATGCCTCCATCTTCCGATAATACATCTTTAGATGGTTCTTGGAGCAAGTATTCCCCTTGTACATGTCAAAGTCCAGCACCTTGAACTTGGGAGGGGTGATGATATTGGGTTCTAGGAACGACTCTTTTAGGTTAGCAAAGGCATAATCTTCACCTCCTTCAATGGCCCTGAGCCTTTCCTCTAAATGATCCAACTTTCCCATTTCTGCCATAGCATGAGGGTTTTTACTTGTTGTGGAATGCAAGAGGTGTAGTTGTGGGTGATACTGAGGGCTCTCCAAAGTGTTTTGCAGGGGTATACCACCAACTGTTTGCCTTTCAGTGGCATATCCGAGGCAAGGCTCGAAGTCGGCTAGATTGTGGTGAGGAATTTCATGTGTCTCCCCCACGGTTTAAGAGATATGTGCATGATAGTTCGGGGTTGTTGGCTCTCAATGGGTATGGGAATGGAGTTATTGACATTCTTATTGGGAGTGTACGCCAAATTAGGTGGCGTATAGTTGAGAGGCAAACCATATGGCGGGAAGGCATGCTCGTTTTGAATTTGCACATTGTGGGGGGCCGTCCCTACTTCCCAAATCTTTGCCTACCATATCTGAGGTTGGATGATTCATTTGGTTGATGCCGGATGGGGACGTCGGGTTCACCTTAGAAACAACGCTGGTAGCGGAAATTGCAACCGCATTGGCTTCCATTATCTTCTTCACGCTCATCATGGCCTCCATCATTGCAGCCATTTGCTCTTTCATGGCCTCCATCTACTCTTGTACCTCCTCTGCTTTACCCATTACTCTAGCTCTAGCACGGGTTCGGTAAGGGCACCGTAAAGCATTTTTTTTCTTTTTTATAACAATGATTAAGTTTTTTTTTTTTTCAAGGAAAGAATGCAATGAACAACATGGATGTATGCGAATGATGCACAGTTGAAGTATTGCGAATCTTTACGCAGGACATGGGGTTGAATCAATTTAGATTTTCAACATGGTCCATGACATCTTTGTCAAGGTGAAGCTGGAAGTAACAAGGATATCAACAATCCTAAACGTGTTTGGCAGTAGACGAAGCAATGATGTAACACGATCCATCTTTTTCCCCAATTTTGCAAGATGGTTACTTCCTTACTTCAACTTGACTCGATGAACCTTTTCGTAAAAGGACGAGCTTGGTTCAACCCCATAACCCAGGGAATGGCAATTTTGATCGCCAATACTTCAACAACATTTCATAGGGATGAAAGACTCAGGAATACGCATGCTATGCATGGAAAATGTAATTATGAGATTGAGATGCCCGAAGAAACATCCTTTCTTAGTTAACCGTGCATTAGGTACCATGTTCAATCATTTTGTTTTTAAGTGAAATGGGTTTATGATCCCAACATGGTTGGCTCATGGTACCGAATATATGCAACTAAGAATGCAGCGTGAATTTTCGCGCTTTCTTTTTTGTTTTTGTCTTGCAGAGGAAAACGCAAGGGTCACGCATGAGCAAACATGAAAACAATTGGTATGCAATTTGTAGATCAAAAAGTTTGTTGAACGCATATGCATGATGATGCAATGACCCATGCAAAATGTGAGGTTGGAATGTGATAACGGACAAATGCAGGAACGATATATTCATTATGACGCTGAAGAGATGTCTATGCAATGCATGATATGAATGCATTTACAGACACGAGAGCCCGGAAAATCATCTATCTTACTTGCGCATTTGGGGGCGCAGTGCCCCATGTGTGCAGTTAAGAAGACGATATGGATCTTCCGACTTCCCACGACAAAAGATGAGACCCACATACAATGCATGTGTGACGGCATGATGCAGATGCGCAAAAGCGCAATAGGGGGATTTACACAGCATGACAATATCCTCAAATAATCATACAACAAAGGCGTACATGACCTTTAGGTTATATGCATGACAATGTTTAAAACGGAACGCAACGTGTTTGCTCCATGCCCCTATTTTAGGTACCTATAGGATAATATCTAGGGGTCTCTAATAACTACTCCCAACGATTCATAGCTCACACGGCTGTTTTCTAGAGGTATCATCACTCAAGATAATAATATTGTGGCGGTATGGAATACCAACGACAACATATTATAAAGAGAGAAAGCTCTAGACGAGGTTTCACTATTATCAAGCAAGTCGGAGACCTAGCATGATCATAGATTCACCTCCACTCCTTAGATTCCCATGAACCAGGGTATAGGGCCCCCTTTTTTACTCAAACCCGTGGGTGCTTAGAATGCAGTGTAAAGAATGTGAAATAGACAACAGTTATTTACATTTTACACAGTTCAACAAATGCACACACAAAGTTTCACAATTCCACAATTCCTTAAAATAGGTCAAACTCACAAAAAAGTCCCCAGTGGAGTCGCCAACTGTCGCAACATGCCCTTTTGCGGGCGAGCGAAGGCGAGGCTCACGGGTGCGCTTTCCAAAGGAGGAAAGATGCGCGGAGTCGCCACCAACGTTTATTTGTGGAAAACGTCGGAAAAACCGAAGGAAACCGGTCAAAATGAAAATTCTAAGTTCAGGAGTTGTATTTACGTTTGAGGAAGGTATTAGCACCTCTCACGTTTGTCTCAAAGGACAACAGCCTATTTTTTAGAATTGTGAAATTGTGTTATCTTACCTTTTATTTCTTTTTTATTTTTTTGAGGTCCACAAAAGCGGGGTTTTTGCTCCTACGTACCCTCCATCGAAGAGGAAATCAGACCTACGTAGTTCTTTTTTAAGGGTGAATCCAACGATTCTTTTTACTTGGTAAGAAAAACTAAGATAATAAACTTTCAAATCCTTTTTTAGTGATTTTTTGTGGACGAGCTTGACTTGGCGGGTTGATTTTAGCCTTAGTTTCACTTTAGTTATTAGTCAATTTGATTAAGAATGAGAAATCCCAAAAAGAAAACGTCCGATTGATTTTTCGCTTTATTTTACTAAAAGGTATTTTTTGATTATTATATTATTATTTTACCTCTTTTTTTTATTTCCAACGTGGTTACGGCACGACCGAATGGTCGGAATTCATTTTAACAGTAATTAACGGATATTACAAATCAAATGATCGGTGGAAATTTATTTTTTTTTTGATTAGGCGAGAAATGACTTAAATAAATGACTGAAGCATGTCAAAAGGGGGTACGTAGAATGAATTGAAAAGCTCGGTTTGAGGTACTTACCCGTTGAAGAACGAAGAACGGATGAAGAACGGTGAATAACGGAGGAAAACCTTCACGAATTTACACGTTACGGAAGCGCCTCGGCTTGGATTTTCTTCACGGAAACAATTTTCCTCAGCAAATTAAAGAGAATACGAAATGCCAAGAAGGCTGAACCCCTTTCCTCTTCAATCCTTCCCCTATTTATAGCAAAATAGGGGAGGAGCTTGCCACCCAGCTCGCCCAGGCGAGCTCAGCTCACCCAGGCAAGCAAGGTTGCTTCCTCCAGAAGCAACCGCCTTCTGGAGGAAGAAACTGGAAGGCCCAAGTGGGCCTGATTGCTATTTGTATCTCCCTTTTTACTAAATGCACCCCCTTTACTTTTTTTGGTAATTCTTTTTCCGTAATGTTATGAAACTTTACGAATTTCGTAACGATACTTATTTTCCTTCCGCAAGGTTACGAATCCTTACAGATTATGTATTTACTCTTTTTTTGCTTTCGAAGAAGTTACGGAAACTCACGGATTGCGCAAAAACACCTCCTTTCGATTTCCGTCACATTACTAAAATTGGATTGTCTACTTTAGTGCCACGTTGGATAGTCTACGTGGCACTAAAATTGCCAACAATGCACCTCACTAACGGTGTTACTTTCAAATTTAACAGCAAGGACTATTTTGCAACACTGATGCAAAGATAGGGACTATTTTTTACATTTCAAAAAGATAGGGACTAATTTGCAAAATGGCTACAAAGACAGGGACCAAAATGCCTATTCACTCCATTTCTCTGTACAAATGTGCTAAACATGCCGAACCCTAACTATACCAGCTAGCCCAATCAAAATCTGCTAATAGGGATAGATACATCAGGTGAACTTTGTTCACTTACTTGTCTGGCATCAACAACCTACCAATGAGTTTTAAAATGTATGCCCTACAATGGCCTGCTAGTTGTTATGGTGGGTTCTGCTAGGAGAGTCAACTTGTATTCTTTTAATCACTTTAGTTTATGCATTGACCAATGCATTCTCTAGGAGAACAACACTTATATATTCCATGCATATTTGTTCCCAATCATATTATGTTGGGCCAATAACTGGTCTACCGTCAACATGTAAACCCAGTTGTAGAGCAATATCTTCCAAGGGGATTGTACACTCACCAACATGATGAAATGTGTGTGACTCAGTTCTCCACCTTTCAACCAAAGAAGTCACTAAAGCATTGTCGATTTTAACTTGTCTGAGCTTTGTAGCATCTGAAATCCCAACTTAAACCAACAAAGGTTCAATTTTGGGATCTGGGGAGGGCAATGCCTAAGCATATGACTGGATTACATTGTTTGTTACCTAAAGAAATGAAAATAATAACAACATCATCATTTTTGGCTCACAACATAATTAACATACTTCTCTATATGTATGAAGTTGTTACTTCCAAAAAAGAGGACCTGCTATAGATGCCATTGTTTAGGCTTAAAGAGGGATATATAAGAACCAAAGAAAGTGAGTCTACGAGTTAGTGTATATGATGGCAATACATGCAATGTATTTATAGGAAAAATCTAACAATAACATAACTCATTTGGTGATATCTAGGCCATTTATTTTGTCGGTGGGATCTTGGTTGTTCAACATTCATTGCTCCAACTAGTGATATCTAGGCTGCTAATTTTGTCAGTGGGATCTTGGCCGTGACAAGTGGCCTCAATAACTTCAGAGGGAGGGTGAATTAAGTTTTTAAATTCCCACTAACAAACTTTTAACCCCCTTCTAAATGATAGGCTCAAAATGCAAAAGAATAAGCAGCAATCAATTTAACAATGTTCTTTAAACATGCAAGACAAAATTGATTGCAATAAAATAAATGAGATAAGGGAAGAGAGAAATGCAAACATGATTTATACTGGTTCGGCCACTTCCCGTGCCTATGTCTAGTCCTCAAGCAACCCATTTGAGATCTTCACTAACTATGTAAAAAATCCTTTTTACAGCTTCTGAACACCCAAGGAATCCCTTTTCCTTGTGTTCAGGAAACTCACAATTCAAGAGACAACCAGTCTCTTGATTACAATTGACTTTCTGAAAAGAACAGAAAGATTTCTCTCCTTTAGAGTAGATAATACAATTTGAAGTTCTCGAATGAACTCTCAATAGATTTGCAAGTGTTTTCCCAAGAGTTGTTGAGAGTGCATTTGACAATAAAGTACTATTGGAATATCTCTTTGTTGCTTTTTGAAATCAGACACACATATATATAGGCCCTTCGTGCCTTTTCAAAATGGTTTGAAGAGATGTGTCTTTTCAAAAAGCTTTTTTTGAATTTTTCACTGGTAATCGATTACACAGTTATATTTTGAAGGGTCATGACTTTTGAATTTGAATTTCAATAGTTTCGTTGCTGGTAATCGATTACAAACATCTGGTAATCGATTACAGGTTCAAAATTCAAATTCAAAATCCTTTTTAACAGCTATTTTTCAAAATTGTCATCTGGTAATCGATTACACAGCCTGGTAATCGATTACCCGAGCCTGACATGTTGGAAACAATGTGTTTTGAGGCAAAAGTTGATCTTGAATGAATCTTGAAGCAATGCTTGTATGTTGAAGCAACCATGTCTTAATCTTGAAGCAATGCTTAACCTTTGAATGTTTGTTGAAGTGATCTTGAAAGCAACCTTGTTTGATTATTCTCTGACATCATCAAAATCATGTATTCATACATTTACAGGTCGTTGAACGTGCGTTGCTCCAATCAGTGATATCTAGGTCATTGATTTTGTCGGGGAATCTTGGCTGTTGAACGTGCGTTGGTCCAATCAGTGATATATGATCGTTGATTTTGTCGGTGGGATTTTGTCCGTTCAATGTTTATTGTTCCAATTGGTGATATCTAGATCGTTGATTTTTTCGGTGGCATCTTGGCCGTTTATTTTTAACTGTATGTGGCAAGCCATTAAATACTATACATATGGTCTGCAGTAAGGCAGTCTTATCGATCACCTCAACTAGAAACTTTTCTGTAACTCTGTAGACCAAACCACAACCCTAAACCCTGAATCCTAAACCATGTCTTCTTCATTAGCATTATTCTTCCAAATGGTCAAGTGGTGAGGGATATACATTCTCAATTACCAGTATCATTTGTTGGTGATTGTGGCAAGTACACAACATGCATGTTGCACAATGATGAGGATGTAATAACTATGTTTTTCAAGTTCGCAGACATCTCCAAGCTCACATGCTTGGAGTTGTATGTTACCACCACAGACCCGCCCACACAAACATGTGCACATCCACCACCAATTTATGGAATCTTTTTCAATTGAGGGTTTTGATGGATACCTCGCTCAAGCAATTAACCTTGAATTGAGTTTTGAAGAAACCCCCCTTCCAATTTATTTGATTGTTATTTTATTATTTAATGATTTGTAGGAATCATAAGTGTGTTTTCATTGTTGCATTTTTGAGTTTTTTTCATTTGTGTTTTAATGCCAAAAGTTTTAAGTATCAATTGAAATCTTTAAGTGTTAGTAATTTTTTCTTCATTTTGTCCTATTTTGTTGAATGCATTTAGAGTCGAAGCAATACTTGAAAGTTAAGTTAATGGATTTGTTGACATCAAAACTAAGGGAATGAAATATTATTTTAACAAAAATAGCTGACACAAATTAAAATCTAAGTACCCAAAGTTGCCCTCGTGGATTCAAATGTTCAACTGTTAGTAATTTTTTGTTTTTTGCCCACTTGGTTCTTGTGTTTGAGGACCGAATCAAGACCCGAAAATTGAATTAATGGTTTTATTGACATGAAAACTATGGGAATGAATCATTATTTCAACCAAAACACTGGATAAAAATAAGAATCTAAGTACCCAAAGCTGCCCTCATGGATTCATATATTCAAGTCTTAGTAATTTTTTCTTATCTTTTGACAGTTGGTTCATGTGTTTGAGATCCGAAAGTTATCTTAATGGCTTTTTAGACATGAAAACTTAGGAATGAAACATTATTTTAATCAAATAAAACACCTGATACAAATAAGAATCTAAGTGCCCAAAGTTGCCTTAATGGAATTACCGACATGAAAAATACAAGAATGAAACATTATTTTAACCGAAACACCAAATACAAATAAGAATCTAAGTGCCCAAAGTTGTCCTTGTAGAAGCAAAGCTTCATGATGAATCAAGATTGATTCAAAGATGTTTTGATGATAACAAAGGTGATGACAAAAAGCTCAAAGGTCAATTCATGATAATCAAAGAATGAGTTTACGATGTACAAGATGTTCAAGATTGAATCAAGAACACTTCAAGGTTCAATAGGAAATTTGATTTCAAGAATCAAGAATCAAGATTCAAGGTTCAAGCTTCCAAGAATCAAGATCAAGACTCAAGATTCAAGAATCAAGAGAAGACTTAATCAAGATAAGTATGAAAAGGTTTTTTCAAAAACTGAGTAGCACATGGATTTTTCTCAAAACATGTTTACCAAAGAGTTTTTACTCTCTGGTAATCGATTACCAGATTGTTGTAATCGATTACCAGTAAGCAAAATGGTTTTCAAAAAGCTTTCAACTGAATTTACAACGTTCCAATTGATTTCAAAAAGCTGTAATCGATTACAATGTTTTGGTAATCGATTACCAGTGTGCTTGAACGTTGAAATTCAAATTCAAATATGAAGAGTCACATTCTTTCACAAAAAAGCTTTGTGTAATCGATTACACTGATTTGGTAATCGATTACCAGTGATTGTTTCTGAATAAATCAAAAGATGTAACTGTTCAAATAGTTTTTGACTTTTTCAAATTGGTTTTAAGTTTTTCTAAAAGTCATAACTCTTCTAATGGTTCTCTTGACCAGACATGAAGAGTCTATAAAAGCAAGGCTTTGTTTTTCATTTTGACATTAATCCAATCTATTATTCTAATCATCTATCTTTTCCAATTCATTCTTTACACAAGCAATTTTTTCCACATTGATTTCTGAGTCTCTTTGAACTTCTTCTTCTTCTTCTTCCTTTAACCAAAAAGCTTTCCAAAGTTTTCTAGTTTTCTAAACCTTGAAAACTTGTGCTATTCATTCTTTTCATCTCTTCTCCTTTTGCCAAAAAGAATTCGCCAAGGACTAACCGCCTGAATTCTTTTTGTGTCTCTCTTCTCCCTTTTCCAAAAGAACAAAGGACTAACCACCTGAATTCTTTTGAGTCTCCCTTCTCCCTTATCAAAGAATTCAAAATGACACAGTCTGAGAATTCTTTTGATTCTTCCCATTCCCATATACAAAAGACTTCAAAGGACTAACCGCCTGAGAATTCTTTTGTATCCCCATTCACAAAGTTTCAAAGGTTTAACCGCCTGAGATCTTTGTCTTAACACATTGGAGGGTACATCCTTTGTGATACAAGTAGAGGGTACATCTACTTGGTTTTGACTAAGAACAAGAGAGGGTACATCTCTTGAAGATCAGTTCTAATGGAGGGTACATCCACTAGGTTTTCAAAGAGAACAAGGGAGGGTACATCCCTTGTGGATCTTTGCTTGTAAAAGGATTTTTACAAGGTTGGAAAAGAAATCTCAAGGACCGCAAGTCGCTTGGGAACTGGATGTAGGCATGGGTTGTTGCTGAACCAGTATAAAAACTATTGTGTGTTTGTCTCCTTCTTCCCTACTTTTTTAATTTCCGCTGTGCATTTTATTTTCCGCTTTTACTTTTGGTTAAGTTTCTCTTCTACTCCTTATTCACTTAACAACACAGTAAAAGCCTTAGAAGAGTGATTTTTTAATTAGTAAAGTTTTAGGAATAATTAATTCAACCCCTCCTTCTTAATTATTCTAAGGCCACTTGATCCAACAGTCCTCATGGATTCATATCTTCAAGTCTTAGAATTTTTTTCTTATTTTTGCCACTTGGTTCATGCATTTGAGGGCTGAATCAAGCCCCAGAAGTTGAATTAATGGCTTCAGTGACATGAAAAATATGACAATGAAACATTATTTTAACCAAAATAGTTTATACAAATAACAATCTAAGTGCCAAAAGTTGCCCTTATGGATTGAAATCTTCATCTAATTTTTTCTTGTTTTTGGCCACTTGGTTCATGCATTTTTTTTATCTCACTTACAGGTCGAATTTATTTCATACCCTTATCTACTCATATTAGGGAATCCGATGCTTTACACCCTCATTTATTCAAGCCAAGGAATCTAATGCTCCAAATCCTAACCCTTACCCTAGGTAGTAAACCCTTAAGCCTAACACCAGACCCTACACTTAAGAGGAGATAAAGCCTTTTTTGTATGATGTTTCTTAAGCTCTTCTTTTTCTCTCCCTCACAAATGTATTTTCAGAGCCTTATCTACTCATGTCAAAGAATCCAAATTATTTCATACCCTTATCTACTCACGTCAAGGAATCCATGTATTTCAAACCCTTATCTACTTAAGTCAACGAATCTAATGTATTTCAAACCCTTATCTACTCACGTCAACGAATCCAAATTATTTCAGACCCTTATCTACTCACGTCAACAAATCCAAATTATTTCAGATCCTTATCTACTCGTGTCAACAAATCCAAATTATTTTAGACCCATATCTACTCACGTCAGAAAATCCAATGTATTATACTCATGTCAGGGAGTCCAATGTATTTCAAACCCTTATCTACCCACGTTAGTGAATCCAAATTATTTCATACCCTAATCTACTCATGTCAGGGAATCTAATATATTTCAAACCCTTATCTACTAACATCACAGAATTCAATGTATTTCAGACCTTTATTTACTCACATAAGGGAATCCAATTTATTTCATGCTCCAAACCCTAACCTTTAACTTGACCCATATATATAGAACTTATATCCACCTTCGTTGAACACATCCAAAGAACACTTCCTTACTCTTTTAGTTTCTTCCAAGTTTGCAAACACAAACCTTGTGTCACATTTGTTTCTCTGTTCTTTATCTATTACACAATATGTCTTCCTCATCTATCAACCACTATGATGGTCAAATCATCAAAACAGATGAAAGGGGTACTTTTCAAAGCTCTAACACATTGTTCTTTGAAACAAATCCAGGCCTTACACTTTGAGGCCTTGAAAAGAAAAATCCACCAACCCCTCCGTCTTTAAGCATTGGATCAAGTATGCAATATTTCATTTTGATACCCACGAGTAGTGGGGCGCAAAATGTTGAAATTTACAGCAATCTAACTTGTTGACGACGAAGATGTGAAAGGTATGGCTTTAGTTATTCACCAAACTAAGATTCTTCAAAATTGCAAATTGTATGCAAACATCGAGCGCAATACAATTCCCACCCCAAACCCTGAACCAATACCTTATCGACCACAATATTATCTTCAATCTCATTATTCACAATTATCTGATACAACCCAAGAAACTTTAGCTTTATCCCAACAAGAACAAAATATATTTGAGTCAAACACATCTTCTTTTTGCACTATTTTCCTCTAATTTTTTTGAATCACAACCATTTGATGCTACTAAGGATCATCTTCACATGTACTTCAATGCCCCTGCAGTAGAGCCTTCCTCATCAACCCGACCAAACGAGCTTGAGTTCACAACTGAGCCAGGATTACCTAACAAAGAACTTGGTCCCTTTAGTGAGAATGAAGGCAAAGTTCTTCACAATCAACCCTATGAGGAAGATTATAAGAAAGATGCTCGGCTTGTTTCACTAATCACAACCACAACACTCCATATGAAAATTTTTGAAGAAACCTATTTTCAAGATTTTGAATACAGGCATAGCTTGGATCATGAAGAAGTCCAACATCCGGTGGGAACTCTCTTCGAAGGGATGCATCTCTTGACAAAACAAGACGTACAAAATGCTTTGCAACAGTATCATGTGAGCAAAAGAGCTAACTATATGACACAACTATCAAACTCCACTAAGCTAATTTTCATTTGTAATGATGATAGTTGTGCTTGTTAGAGATAGGGGGAGCAACATGAAGACTTAGCCTTGAAGCTTGAAGAAGTTTTTCCTTTTACATGCCCAACTCTCTTGAGTGGCATTTGTATTGATTGTTGTATTATGTGTTGCATCTTAGTCTCTATCTTTTGATATGTGCATCATGCATCATTGTGTAGGAGTAAGAAAAAAGGTTCTAAAGTTAGAAAATTTCTTTTGTGTTTAAAGCTCTATGTTTTAATCAATTATAGGCTGATCGTAATCATTTACACAAGTGTTTGTAGCTTGTGGAGAAGTTTTCGTATCAGTTTCATCGATTACAAACTTATCATAATTGATTACACAGTTCTTTTTGAGACAATGATTGGTTTTTCAAGAGTCTCTTCTTTAATTATGATTATGCTTTGTTTGTTTGTGTCTCTGATTAAGAAGTTAAGTTTTATGATAATAGTTTAAGGTTTAAGATGTAATGTTTGAATTTGTGGAGCCAAAATTTCCCTAATTATGATTAGTGAATTTTAGCTATGGTTCAGTCCACTAATCCAAGATCAAGTCCAAGATTTTCCACTAAGTGTGCTTAGGTGTCATGAGGCATGTAAAGCATGAAGGACATGCACAAAGTGTGACTATATGATGTGGCAATGGGGTGTAGCAAGCATATGCTCAGCTCCCCCTCTAAAATATAATTGGATTGGGCTTCTCCCAATTAAATTAAATTTATTTCCCAACACACACATCAAATATTCACTTAATGCATGTGAAATTACAAAACTACCCCTAATACAAAAACTATAGTCTAGGTGCCCAAAAATACAAGGGCTGAAAAATCCTACATTTCTAGGGTACCTTACCTACATTATGAAGCCCTAAATACAAGGCCAAAAAATAATGAAACCTTAATCTAATATGTACAAAGATAAGTGAGCTTATACTTAGCCCATGGGCCTGAAATCTATCCTAAGGCTCATGAGAACCCTAGGGCTTTCTTTTGCATCTCTGGCTCAATCTTCTTGGAGTCTTCTATCCAATGCCCTAGGGGGGTAGGATTGCATAATTCCCTCCCCCTTGAAAAGGATTTGACCTTAAATCCAGAGGTTCTTGAAACTCTGGGCTTCTTTCCTCAACACTTGTAAAAAGAATAAAAACATATATATTAGTGGTGTTTGGTATGTTGGAGTAAGGTAAGGTCTGAAAACCCATTTCCTGGGCATCTTCCCATGAGGGAACATGGTTCCTCACCAACTCAATGAGTGGTGCTACAAGTATAGAAAAATATGGGACAAACCTTTTGTAAAAGTTTGTTAAGTCATGGAAGCCCTAAATTTTCCTTATACTTGGTGGAGTGGGGCACTCAGGAATGACCTTTATTCTCTTAGTGTTTGTGGAACCCCTTGATTACTATTTAAAAAATTAAAGAAAGTAATGCAATAAAACATACCTTTTTCTATATTTTCATGTTGATTATTCCTACCAAAAAGTATGCCAAACCTAAGGTATCCCATATGAGCACCTAAGTTTGTATTGAAACTAAAAATAAGAACAAACCTATCTAATGAGTCACTATCTACACAAATCTTGAAGATGTTGGGCGCATGAGTGATTTTACAAAAGAGGGTTGCACCACTCAACACATTCATCATATCACCTATTTTAGGGATTTGATGCCTAATAATACCTATTTTTGGCACCAACAAAGCACAAGGATTTAAGCTCTTACGAATCGAACCCTCATCCAACAACTCCTTTACTTGAGGAATAATATCAAGCCCAAGAGGTGTGGCAGTGCTAACAAATGTCTTTTTACAAAGGAAAAGATGTGGAGGTTGTCTAAGAGAGGAAGATTCTTTAATATTGGTCTTTATTTCAAAATCACTTTCCTTATTAACTAACCTCTTGGAGGACACACTTACCTCCTTATACTCCTCCTTAACCATTAAAGGTTGTCCTTCTTCTTGGGGGTAGATTTCTTCACTAGATTATCCCCTTTTTGCTTCTTCACTTTCACTAAAGGAAGGTGAAGTAGTAGCCTCATCTTGGCTACTATAAATGTGTTGGCCCCTCATAATCATGGTTTTCTTGGTGGGGCATTGAGAAGTAATGTGTCCTCTTCCAAGACATTTAAAGCATATTATAGAGCTAGTCTTCTCTTGCATATTAGCCTTAAGGGGTTACTTTTCTATTGTCTTCCCCTTATCATCTTTGGGCTTAGAAGGTGTCTCCCCTAAGATGCCTTGACCTTGGTCTTTCTTTGAATAAGAGTGAGAGCCATAAGATTTTGAAGTAGACTTCCTTTTAAGTTGTTGCTTTACCCTTATTTCCTAATCTAAGTAAGCCTCTATGTTGTCCATCCCATGGAAGTATAGGAGGTTAATGTTAGCCTCTTGAGGCTTTCTTTCCTTTTTTTCTCCTATGGGAGTGAGGTCTAAGATGTGACCTATGCCTTCCTTCATAATATTCACGAAGTTCTTCACTTAGGCTCTTGCAAGAGTTATGACTACTATAGGAGGCATGTTTTTCTTTTCTTAACTCTTTCAGTATTTTCCTTCTTTCTTCTTTCCTTATTTGTTCCCTCTCATATTGATTTATTTTTACCCTCTCTTTTCCTTTTTCTTTTCTTTCTAGTTTTTCTTTCCATAACTTGAGGGAACTCAACTCATCTAAGATTCTAGATAGAGGGTCCTTATGACTAGTACCCTCGCCATTAACACTAGATGAATGATGACTCATGTTGGTTCCTAAGTTGTGGTTCTTTTTCATTCGGGGTTTGAAAAAAGGTAAAAGCAAGGGTTCCAAAAGAACTCGAGATAAGCGTGATAAGCAAGAAGAAAGTATTATGCAATAACAAGATAAGCTAGGTGTGACTAGTAAAGAAAATAAGCTATGAAAGTAAGCAAGAAATTAAAGTGAAAGAAATGTAAACTAGGCGGTTCCTAAGAGTGTTTGGATGACCTTATTTATGGTTCCCAACAAAACACTCACTATCCTAAGGAAAAATTGGCTAAAATTATTACACACAAATGGAAGTAAGGTGACTTATTGGAGGTTCCCAACTTACTTCCAATGAAAGGTCTTTTTGTTACAAAATTTTAAAGTAATGAAGGTAAGTAAATTGTCAATTACAAAATTACAAAAATGTCCTCAATTTCGGTGGTTGTTCTCTCTTTGGTGATTCACTCAATTTGGAGTGTTTCTTAGTCCAATAGCTCTTATGGTGGTTGGCCCCTTGCTTCTTGACTCAAATTCTTAAAGGGATGACATCAATCCTCCTTTGCAATTCCCTATATGGCAACTCACAAACAAGAAAACAAAGAGACAAGCAATAACCAAAGACCAAAAAGAATGAAATGAAAGCTAAACCAATAAAGTTTTAACAAGACATTTTCAAGGATTATTCAACAATTAAAGCAATGAAAAGCACATAAAAGCAAGCTAGGACTCAAAGGGAAACCTAAAATGGCTCTAGAGTAGAGTAAAAAAACTAAAAGAAAAATAAGACTCAAGAAACCTCTAGTTTTGGCACTTGTTTTCACACTTCCCTTTCACTTTTTTTTCCTAGACACTGATTTTCCTGCCAACTTGTGTGATTTTTCATATTTTTTTCTTTTATCTAAATCACTTGGTTCTTTTTTATAATTGTTTTCCAGATTTATAGAAAATGAAGTAAAAATTTAAGCTCAAACTTCGTAGTGACCAATTCCCATTAATTTTTACAAGGTCGTATGTTCAAGCTTCCACCACCAGTGATTTCAACCTAGAAATCAAGAGTAGTGTTTATGTTGCTTAAGGCTTGGATAATTACAATTTTTGTTTGCTTATGCTCAAATGTCTTGAATAACACAATTCAAGAGAGCTTAAGACTCATTTTGATTCACAAATCCAGCCACAACTTGGCACCACAACTCAATTTCTTCATAGGCATCGTATAGGAAACTTAGAAAACAAAACAAAGTTCAACAACAAGACTACTTCTAGGAATTGATTTAGAACATGTTATGAACTAAATAACATGCATGACTTAGACTCAAAATTCAAAAGATAGGCTAAGAATGACAAGAATACATGAACAAATGTATCTAGAATTCAATCAACAAAATCAAAATTCAACACAAACTTAGAACATAATGAGACAATTATTATGACTAAACATGAATCTAAGACAACATGAATTAAGTGATTTACACTTAGATTTTTGTGTTTTTTTTTTCTAATCAATATTTTGGAAGAAAATTTAGATCTAAAGGTTCAGGACAATAAGATTATGACTGAAAAATGATAGAACCTAAAATCAACACAAAAACATGATTCAAGAGTAGATCTATAAAATTTGAATCATAGAAATGCAAGAACAAGTGTATATCTAAGACTTAATCAGTTTAATTTTTTGAATCTACTCTAAACAGCACCAAACCACAAGACAATGGAGGATATACATGGAGAATAAGATAAAGAACAAGGAATTAAAGTGAATTGACCAAACAAAAAGATAGAGGAAGTAAAAGAACATCACCTAGACGAAGATGCTCTTGATACCACATGATATAGCTCCATGTGGAGCTTGTAGGCCTTCGATCTTCTTCACCAATGGAGTCCTTTGCTTCTTGAAGATCAATGACAGCAGAATTGGAGATGGAATAAAGATGATTGGAGATGCCACTTCGAGGTGAAGATGAGTCAAGAAAAAGCTCACCATCATAGGAAGTCATTGATAAGAGCTTGAAGGTAAGAGAAGAGGAGTGGAGGGAGAAGGAGAGAAGGAGCACGAAATTTTGTGCCTCAAAAGAAGTCTGAACTTTTAAGTTTAATTCTCAAATGATCAAAGTTGAAAAATGCACACACATGGCCTCTATTTATAGCCTAAGTGTCACACAAAATTAGAGGAAAATTTGAATTTTTATTCAAATTTGACTTGAATTTGAAATTGAATTTGTGGAGCCAAAATTTCACTAATTATGATTAGTGAATTTTAGCTATGGTTCAGCCCACTAATCCAATATCAAGTCCAAGATTCTCCACTAAGTGTGCTTAGGTGTCATGAGGCATATAAAACATGAAGGACATGCACAGAGTGTGACTATATGATGTGGCAACGGGGTATAGCAAGCAAATGCTCACCTCCCCCTCTAAAATTTAATTGGATTGGGCTTCTCCCAATTAAATTAAATTTATTTCCCAACACACACATCAAGTATTCACTTAATGCATGTAAAATTACAAAACTACCCCTAATACAAAAACAATAGTCTAGGTGCCCTAAAATACAAGGGTTGAAAAATCCTACATTTCTAGGGTACCCTACCTACATTATGGATCCCTAAATACAAGGCAAAAAAAATAATAAAACCTTAATCTAATATGTACAAAGATAAGTGAGCTCATACTTAGCCCATGGGCCTGAAATCTACCCTAAGGCTCATGAGAACCCTAGGGTCTTCTCTTGCATCTCTGGCCCAATATTCTTGGAGTCTTCTATCCAAAAGGGGGAGATATATAATTGCATTAGTCTTATGTAGGGGGAGATATATAAGTGTGTTAGCACAGGGGGACCCTCCTTGTAGCAGTTGCACAAGATGACAACAATAAAATCCTTCCAATAGTCTTTGTTGTTGTTGAGAGTGAATTAGCAAAAGCATTGTTGTTCTTCCTCTAACATCTAGAAAGGCATGTCACCCCACAACATGGTCTGTGTTTGATCTCAGACAAGCACGAGTCAATCAAAAGTACCTACTCAAGATGTGATAGTTGGTGGATGACATAGAATTTTGTGCATGTGCTCTATATTCAACTCATTGCACAAAATTACATAAGGTACAAGAACAACTCCCATTAAAAAATTAACTATCAATATGGGTGAGTGTCAAACTTCTTTCTCTTCATATTAAATTTCATTTCATTTTGTATTATTCACAATAATAAAATTGAATGTTTATAACTACTCAGCATATGCAAAGACGGAGCCTATGTTCAACTACTATTACAACATGCTGAGGGAGGAAGCAGATGTTGACCGAGCAATTAGTTAGCTCGGTGAGATTTCACGATAAAGATGGACTCTCACATGGGATAGTGGCTGACGATGGGGACACATGACCACCAATCTTGCTAAGTCGATTACTTTCATACTCAAGAAATTAAGAAATATGGCAATAGGCATGCTAGTAAATCCACATATATAAGGTGTAATGCATTGTTCAACAAAAGAGGGAGAGAAGCTGCAACAATGCTTGCATCTAGCTAAGTTTATAGGAAGTACTAAACAAGGTCATCGAAGACGCACTTAGAAAGGCAAACACTCACAATATTCTTGAGTTCGATCGACGCGACACACGGTTCTTGGTGAAAGAGACAATAAACCTGAGAGAGGTTCAACCCGTTGGAGATTTCACGGTCAAGTTGGATGAAAGGTGATGTGGCTGTGACAAATTCCAAAATTTGCAAGTGCCTTGTTCTCATGTTGTTCCTACTCATAAGCTGGCTCATCATGAGTGTCATACCCTAATTTCATCCGGGGACCATTGTTTGGTGGCATGCAACCTTCGCTTGACCGCTTCGAGGTACTTAACACCCATCGTTAGGCAATCCGTGAAGTTCCGCGACATGTCGGGAGTCGAAAGGAAGCATTGTTGCGCAATCCGTAAAGTTCCGTAACATTCCGGAAGTCAAAGAGGGGATGGTTGCGTAATTCGTAAAGTTTCGCAACATTACGGAAAGAAAACAAGTGTCGTTACGTAATCCGTAAAGTTTCGTAACGTTACGAAAAAGAATCAGCAAAAAAGGCAAAAGGGGGTGTATTTAGTAAAATGGGGGTGCAAATAGCAATTATCAAATCTGGGCCCTTCCAGAGGATTCTGGGCATTTTCTTACTTAAGGTGGAAGCAACCTAGCTCGCCTGGGCGAGCTGGGCAGCAACCACCTCCCCCGTTTTGTTAAAATATGGCTTCCGGGGCTTACGGGACTTCCGTAATGCTTCCGTAAAATTCCCATAACCCTAAATAAGCATATTTCACTTAATATGGGTGAGAAGAAAGAGAAAAAAAGAAGAAAATCAAGTCCTATATGCTTCCGTAAGGCTTCCGTAACATTTCTGTAAACTATGAAAGAAGGGGGTGAACTTATCAAAATGGGAGGGTGAAAATAACAATTTTTGAAATTTTGAATTTGGGCCTTCCAGAGTGTTTCCGAAGCAGGGTTGCTTCTGGAGGAAGCAACCTAGCTCGTCTGGGCGAGCTGTGCGGCAACCTCCTCCCCCTTTTTCCTATAAAAAGGCAAAAGGGGGTTGTTCCAATGAACCCTGATCCCCCTGGCTATGCATTTCAGCTGTTTTGGGTGAAAAAAATTGTTTCCGTGAAGAAAATTCAAGCCAAGGTGCTTCCGTAACGCTTCTGAGACGTTTCCGTGAGCAAATCCGTGAAGGTTTTCCGTCGTTCTTCATCCGTTCTTCCTTCTTCAACGGGTAAGTTTTCGAATCCGAGACTTTCAATTCATTTCTTGTTTTTTAGATGTCATCTTTATTTCGTTGATTTCCGGTTTTATTTTCTTCCGTTTTTAATGAGCTTTAACCGATCGTTTAAGCCGTTTTTCAGCTAATAAATGATAAAATGAATTTCAACCAGTCATTTGTGTTGTAATCTCGTTTAATCACTGTTAAAACAAAATCTAATCGATCATTCATGTTGTAACCTCGGTTAAACAAAAAAAAAGTAAAATAATAATAAAATAATCAAAATATCATTAAATAAAATAATAAAAAAATCAAACGGATGTTTTTCTTTGGAAGTTTCCTTGAATGAATTGACTAATAACCAAAGTAAAACAAAGGCTAAAATCAACTCACAAATCAAGCTTGTCCGCAAAAAATCACTAAAAACCGTTTTAAGGTCTGACGCCTTAAACGGTCCTCTTTGCTTTTATCAGTTAGCATGGACCGTTCAAAAGCATAAAATCAACACATCACTTTACTGCCTTCTACGAGAACTACGTAATTCTGATTTCCTCTTTGATGGAGGATACGTAGGAGCAAAAGCCCCGCTTTTGTCGACCTCGTGAGATGGTTAGAGGTCCAATGCCTTAGCTTTTCTCACCAAGTAAAATGGATCATTTTAAGGTCCAACGCCTTAAATGACCACCTTCCAAGTAAAAAGAATCACTTGATTCGCCCATTTTGAAAGAACTACGTAGGTCTGATTTCCTTATCACAATTGAGGAATACGTAGGAGCAAGGGAAACACCCTTGTTGACCACAAAAAGATAAAAAATACAAAAGGCATAAAAAGACATAAAAACATAAAAGGGAAAATAAAACAAATTGAAGTCATGTTTGCACACTCGATCAAAGGCTGTCGTCCCTTGTGACGGACGTGTGGGGTGCTAATACCTTCCCCGTGCGTAAAAACAACTCCCGAACCTTTCACGATTAAAGTTCGTAGACCACACCTTTTCCGGTTTTTTTGACGTTTTCCTCGAATAAACGTTGGTGGCGACTCCGTGTATTTTCCTTTCTTGGAAGACGCACCGCCTTGCCTTCCCGCCGAAGGGTGGGTTGCAACAGTTGGCGACTCCACTAGGGACTGTTTTTAGAGAGTTAGGCCAATCAATCAGTGTGCTTTCCTTACCATGACTTCCCTTTTGTTCTTTTTCTTTGTCTTTTTTCGTATGTTCTTGTATATATAAACTCTTTTGATGCTTTTATTGTGTTTTTTTAAATGTGTGCATGAGGTAAATATTTATTCATTTGATGCACACAAACACTAACACTATTTGCACACACGGTGAGTTGAAAAGGGGCCCTATACCCGGGTCTGTGGGAACATAAGGAGTGGAGGTGAATCTGTGGTCATGCTAGGTCTCCGACTTGCTTGATAACTGTGAACCCTCATCTAGAGTTTTTCTCTTTGATAACATATCGATGCTAGTAGTCCCTACTGCCGCAATATGTTCTTCGAAGGGGATGATACCTCTAGAAACCATCAAGAAAGATATGACCACCTTGGGGATTATCACTAAAAGCCTTTTAGTTCCTCCTGTTTAGGTCCCTAAAATATGGGCGCGAAGCGAACACGTTGCGTGCGTTTTAAACACTTCCATGCATATAACCTAAATGTCATGTACGCCTTTGTTGTATGATTATTTGAGGATATTGCCATGTTGTGTACATCCCCCTGTTGCGCTTTTGCGCATCTACATCATGTTGTCACACATGCGTTGCATGTTTGTCTCGTCTTTTGTCACGGGAAGCTAGAAGGTCCATATCACCTTCTTAACTGCACACATGGGGCACTACGCCCCCAAATGCGCAAGTAAGAAGAGATAATTTTCCGAGCTCTCACGTCTGTAAATGCATTTATATCATGCATCGCATAAGCATCTCTTCATGGCATCGTAATGGACGTATCGTTCCTACATTTGTCACTTATCATTTCATGCATAAGTCATTTCATCACCATGCATCTAACATGTTTTTTGCATACCATTTGTTTTCATGTTTACTCATGCATGATTCTTGCATTTTCCTCTGCAAAACAAAAACAAAAAAAGGAAGCATGAAAATTCATGATGCATTCTTAGTTGCATATGTTCGGTACCATGAGCCAACCATGTTGGGATCATAAACCCATTTCTAAAAAAAAGAAAAACAAAATAAACAAAATGATTGAGCATGGTACCTAATGCGTGGTTAACTAGGAAATGATGTTTCTTGGGGCATCTCAATCTCATAATTACATTTTCCATGCGTAGCATGCATATTCCCGAGTCTTTCATCTCTATGAAATATTGTTGAAGTATTGGTGATCAAAATTGTCATTCCTTGGATTACGGGGTTGAACCAAGCTCATGCTTTTACGAAAAGGTTCATCAAGTCAAGTTGAAGCATGGAAGTAACCATCTTGCAAAAATTGGGGCAAAAGATGGATCGAGTTACATTGCTGTTTCGTCTATTGCCAAACACATTTAGGACTGTTGATGTCCTTGTTACTTCCAGCTTCACCTTGACAAAGATGTCATGGACCATGTTGAAAATCTAAATTGATTCAACCCCATGTCCTATGTAAAAATTCTCAATACTTCAATTGTGCATCATTCGCATACATCCATGTTGTTCATTTGTTGCATTGCTCATTGCATTCTTTCCTTGAAAAAAAAATGAACTTAATCATTGTTACCAAACGAAACGGAACCCGCTTTACGACGCCCTTACCGAACTCGTGCTAGAGCTAGAGTAATGGGTAAAGCGGAGGAGGTACAAGAGAAGATGAAGGCCGACATGGAGGCCATGAAAGAGCAAATTGCCACGATGATGGAGGCCATGATGAGCATGAAGAAGATAATAGAAGCCAATGCAGTTGCAGTTGCCGGTACCAGCACTGTCGCTAAGGTGAACCCGATGCCCCCATCTGGCCTCAACAAATGAATCATCCAACCTCAGATATGGTAGGCAAATATTTGGGAAGTACGGATGACCCCATGATGTGCAAATTTAAAACGAGCACGCCTTCCCGCCATACGGCTTGCCTCCCAACCATACACCACCCAATGTGGCATACACTCCCAATGAGAATGCCAATAACTCCACTCCGATACTCATTGAGAGCCAATAACCTCAATCTGATCAGGCACATGTCTCTCAAACCATGGGGGAGACACATGAAATTCCCCACCACAATCTAGCCGACTTCGAACCTTGCCTCGGATATGCCACTGAAGGGAAAGCATTTGGTGGTATACCCCTGCAAAACACTTTGGAGAGCCCTCAGTATCACCCACAACCACACCCCTTGCATTCCACAGCGGGTAAAAACCCTCATGCTATGGCAGAAACGGGAGAAATTGGATCATATAGAGGAAAGGCTCAGGGCCATTGAAGGAGGTGAAGATTATGCCTTTGCTAACCTAGAAGAGTTGCTCCTAGTACCCAATATCATCACCCCTCCCAAGTTCAAGGTGTCGGACTTTGATAAGTACAAGGGGACTACTTGCCCCGAGAACCATCTAAAGATGTGTTGTCGAAAGATGGGGGCATACACAAAAGATGAGGAACTATTGATACATTTCTTCCAAGAAAGTCTTACTGGGGTAGCTGTTACCTGGTACGCTAACTTGGAACCTTCTCGAGTCCATTCTTGGAAGGACCTAATGGTTGCCTTCGTTAGGCAGTATCAGTACAATTTTGATATGGTTTTGGATAGGATGCAACTACAGAACATGTGCAAAAAGGGGCACGGGTAGCTGTTACCTAGTACGCTAACTTGGAACCTTCCCGAGTCCATTCTTGGAAGGACCTAATGGTTGCCTTCGTTAGGCAGTATCAGTACAATTTTGATATGGTTATGGATAGGATGCAACTATAGAACATGTGCAAAAAGGGGCACGGATCTTTCAAAGAATACGCCCAAAGGTGGAGAGACCTGGTAGCTCAAGTGGCACCTCAATGACGGAGAAAAAAATGCTAACAATAATAGTAGACACATTACCAGTGTTTTACTATAAAAATGGTGGGTTACACACCTTCAAGCTTTGCAGATTTGGTCTTCGCAGGCAAAAGGATTGAAGCGGGTCTGAAAGAGGCAAATTTAATCATCCTGCTTTGATGAATGAGAAAACTGGGGCAAATCAAGAGGGTGAGAATGAGGGAGAAACCCATGTTGTGACTGCCATTCCTATACGGCCAAGTTTCCCACCAACCCAACAATGTCATTACTCAGCCAATAATAACCCTTCTCCTTAGCCACCACCCAGTTATCCACAAAGGTCATCCCTAAATCAACCACAAAGCCTATCTACCAAACTTCCAATCACGAACACCACCTTTAGCACGAACCAAAACACCAACCAAGGAAGGAATTTTGCAGCAAAAAGCCTGTAGAATTCACCCCAATTCTGGTGTCTTATGCTAACTTGCTCCCTTATCTACTTGATAATGCAATGGTAGCCATAACCCCTGCTAGGTTTCCTCAAACTCCATTTTTCTGAGGATACGACTCGAATTCAATGTATGCTTGTCATGGAGAAGCCCTGGGGAATTCCATTGAGCATTGTATGACCTCGAAGCATAAGGTGCAAAGTCTAATTGATGCGGGCTGGCTGAAATTTGAGGAGAATCGCTTGTGAATCCTAACGTTGACAAGCGACACCACACATGGGGAGATTTTGAAAGCTGTTGTTAGATGTCTCTAATGACTCATCAGGATTTTCAAGTTTACTCCATTATTATAAACCACAGTTACAATGCTAAATAAAATGGATAAATTTGACTTTTTTGTCCCTCATCCTCTCACAAACACATATTTGCTTCCACTAGCATGTGGGTGCAAGCCATTGGTTTGTTTGCTCAAGCGACCTGCGCTCCTGAGTTTGGACTTCCAAGACCGTTCAATAAGAAATTACTCGTGCTACACATTTGGTGAGGGTGCCATAAAACGACGAGTAAAGCAAAAAAAAAAAGTTCAAAAAGAAAAAGAGAAAAACATTTGATTGACTGTGTTTTCAAGTAAAAATATAGACATTCATGTGAGCTCATTTTATCATTCCTGAAAGTTTGAGAGAGAAGTGAGTTGTCAAGAATAAGAGTCATTTGACTTAATCCGTCAATTGAAAAATCCTTCAACTATTTCTCGTCCTTGAAAGTCCTTTTTGAGAATCAGTCGCTTCTTTCATTCTTCCTTGCTACAAGGTTGTGAAAACAAGACAACGATTGATACCTCAAAGCCCAACACTGGAGCAATGAAAGGCACCATGCATAAACCTTAAGTGAACCTAGGGGCAGATTAGAAGTTCTCACCCAATAGGTTCCCTGCTACAAGGTCATGATGAGAGACAACGATTGGTACCTCAAAGCCTTACACTGGGCAATAAGGGGCATCATGCATGAGCCTTAAGTGAACATAGGGGCAGATCAAAAGTTCTCACCCATCGATGTTTTTAAACAAAAGAAAGGGGGACAAATCCTGGAATTTCAATGGATTGTTTAAACGTCAAACGGCTCCATTGTCGTCACTCCAAAATGGTCAAGTGACTAAATCAAATAGAACATACACTCTGAGGGAGTTCCCGGAGGGATTTGCAAAAGATAGGATAAGGTTGCATGAATTATCACCTCTTTCAAAAGGACAGTCAATCTGTGTTTTCCAAAAAAATTAAAATCATAAAATAGGGAAAGAATGTCATGAACATTGTACAACATTCCATTACATTGCATTGTTTCATATGAAGTCCGCATTTACCAAATTGGAGAAGAAAAGATTCATGGTGAATCAAAGGTGATTCAAAGATGCTTTGATGATAACAAAGGTGATGACAAAAAGCTCAAAGATCAATCAAAGAACAACTCAAGTGAATCAAAGATCAATCAAATAACAACTCAAGTGAATCAAGAACAATTCAAGAGTTCAAGATAAGAATCAAGAAGAATTCAAGACTCAAGAAGAAAGTTTAGAGTCAAGAATCAAGATTCAAGGTTCAAGATCTCAAGAATCAAGATCAAGATTCAAAACTCAAGATTCAAGAATCAAGAGAAGGCTTAATCAAGATAAGTATAAAAAGGTTTTCTCAAAAATTGAGTAGCACATGATTTTTCTCAAAACATGTTTACCAAAGAGTTTTTACTCTCTGGTAATCGATTACCAAATTGCTGTAATCGATTACCAGTAGCAAAATGTTTTCGAAAAAGTTTTCAAATTGAATTTACAACATTCCAATTAATTTCAAAAAGCTGCAATCGATTACAATGTTTTGGTAATCAATTACCAGTGTGTTTGAACGTTGAAATTCAAATTCAAATGTGAAGAGTCACATCCTTTCACATAAAAGCTTTGTGTAATCGATTACACTTATTTGGTAATCGATTACCAGTGACTGTTTTTGAATAAATCAAAAGATGTAACTCTTCAAAAGGTTTTTGACTTTTTCAAACTGGTTTTAAGTTTTTTCTAAAAGTTATAACTCTTCTAAATGGTCTTCTTGACCAGACATAAAGAGTCTATAAAAGCAAGGCTTTGGTTTGCAATTTAATTCATTCATTCAATCTTGAACACTTATTCTTACAATCCTTTACAAGTCTTGTATCTCTTTGAACTTCTTCTTCTTCTTCTTTGTACCAAAAGCTTTCTGAAGTTTTCTGGTTTTCTAAACCTTGAAAACTTGTGCTATTCATCTTTTCATTCCCTTCTCCCTTTGCCAAAAAGAATTCGCCAAGGACTAACCGCCTGAATTCTTTTTGTGTCTCTCTTCTCCCTTTTCCAAAAGAACAAAGGACTAATCGCCTGAATTCTTTTGTGTCTCCCTTCTCCGTTGTCAAAGAATTCAAAACGACATAGTCTGAGAATTCTTTTGATTCTTCCTTTTCCCTAATACAAAAGTGTTCAAAGGACTAACCGCCTGAGAATTCTTTTGTATCCCCATTCACAAAGTATCAAAGGTTTAACAGCTTGAGATCTTTGTCTTAACACATTGGAGGGTACATCCTTTGTGGTACAAGTAGAGGGTACATCTACTTGGGTTTGACTGAGAACAACAGAGGGTACATCTCTTGTGGATCAGTTCTAGTGGAGGGTACATCCACTAGGTTCAAAGAGAACAAGGGAGGTTACATCCCTTGTGGATCTTTGCTTGTAAAAGGATTTTTACAAGGTTGAAAGAAATCTCAAGGACCACAGGTCACTTGGGGACTGGATGTAGGCACGGGTTGTTGCCGAACCAGTATAAAAACTCTTGTGTGTTTGTTTCCCTCTTCCCTACTCTTTTACTTTCCGATGTGCATTTAATTTCCGCTTTTACTTTCTGTTAAGTTTCTCTTCTACTCCTCATTATGTTAACAATTTAGTAAAAGTCTTAGAAGAGTAATTTTTTAATTAGTAAAGGTTTAGGAATAATTAATTCAACCCCCCCTTTCTTAATTATTCTGAGGCCACTCGATCCAACACAAATTTCAAGACAAAGGTTGCATGCATCTGCATCCCTAAAAATCATGTTAACTGCATAGATTTCTTACATCTAATGTCCAATATTTTTGAATGACCGACCCTCTCAATGAGTCAATCTCTTGCTTTCTCATAAGGGTGGACCCTTGGGTACTACTACCTATCGCCATCAGAGGACTAGACATCCTCGCCTTCAGAGGGCTGCACACCCTCGCCTTTGTAGGGCTACACGCCCTCACCTTTAGAGGGCTACATGTCCTCGCCTTTAGAGGACTACACATCCTCGCCTTCAGAGGACTGCACGTCCTCACCTTCAGAGGACTGCACGTCCTCACCCTCAGAGGGCTGCACGCCCTCGCCTTCAGAGGGCTGCACGCCCTCGCCATCAGAGGACTACCCGTCCACGCCTTAAGAGGACTACACGTCCTCACCTTTAGAGGGCTACGCGCCTTCCCCTTCGTAGGGCTACATGCCCTCACCTTTAGAGGACTACACGTCCTCGTCTTTAGAGGGCTGCATGCCCTCACCATCAGAGGACTACACGTCCTCGCCTCTAGAGGACTACATGTCCTCGCCTTTAGAGGACTACACGTCCTCGCCTTCAGAGGGCCACACGCCCTCGCCTTCAGAGGGCTACACGCTCTCTCCTTTAGAGGACTACACGCCCTCGCCTTAAGAGGACTACACGTCCTCGCCTTCAGAGGCCTTCACGCCGTCGCCCTCACCTTCAGAGGGCTGCATGCGCTTGCCTTCATAGGGCTACACGCCCTCACCTTTAGAGGACTACATGTCCTCACCCTCAGAGGGCTGCACGCCCTCGCCTTTAGAGGGTTACGCGTCCTCACTTTCAGTGGGCTCCATATCCATACCTTAAGAGAATTTAAGGTCCTCTGCCCTTAAATGCTTAACCGAGACTTGCGCTCCCGGTTAAGGGGCCAATAGTTTCCTTTTATCAGTTCCTGGGCCACCCCCTGATATTGGAGGGTGGCCAACTGTGCGAGCACAACCAAAGAGGAAGGCTATCACGCAGCTACTATGCATACCGGGGCAAGATTTCACCCGCGCCGCTGCAAGGAGACGAGTGCAAATCATACACACCAACATGACCACTCTTACGCAGATATAGATGACGTTGCTACTTAGCAACATTCTGCCCAGCGACCGCAATGCCGATCTCCCCCTGCGGAAGTATCAGTTGGTCTGTGTCGTCCCGACATAGGTAAGTATGCATATGGTTCAATTGATTTCTGATGCCATCTACTTTTTGTAGGGATTGCGCCCACAAGACACCCAGTGGACCCGAAGGAGCCCAACAGGGCCCTGGGGTTTCCAGCTCTGGTTATGGGCCTCTATCAATCCTACAGGGTGCCCGTCCCCCCAGCAAGGTCATGCCATCGTGACATAGGTAAGTATGCACTTCTCTTAACTAATTTCTGATGTCATCTATTGTTTGCAGGGATCGCGCCCGCAAGACACCCAGTGGACCCGGAGAAGTCCAACAGGGTCTTGGGGTTTCCAGCTCTGATTACGGGCATCTATCAGTTCTACGGAGTGCCTGTCGCCCCCAGCAAGGTCATCAAGCACCCTATTAGCCGGGCTTTCATCAAGAAAGTATTGTGCCCCCCAGGCAGGCACAGGGCGAGACACCACAGCAACCTAGAGATGACCGGCAGTAGGTAATAGATGCACCGCCGCCACCTCCAGAGCCCCTCAGCTCATCTACAAAGGCTGGAGCGTTGCCTACGACCCATCGCCGACCAGTAGGTGACCAAGTCCAAAGCCAAAGGTATGCAAAAGTACTAGGTCTGTGATCAACAAGTCATCACGCGTCCAGCTCAAGACGTTAAAGAAGCGCTACTAGGAGGCAACCTAGTACCCTTTAAATTTCTGCTTGTTATTTGATCACCCTTTGTTTCTCAAGTCATAGTAGGACACACCTAGTTGCTCATGATCCTAGGAATTTAAATAAAACAAGCACAAGCTTGGAAGGTAGTCATACCTCACAAAATATATGTATGTGTGTTTAGGTAGTGAAAATACCTTAGATGTGCATGTATGTAATTTAGGTAGCAAAAGATACCTCACAAAATATATATATATATATATATATATATATATATATATGTGTATGTATTGTTTAGGTAGCAAGATACCTTGGATATGCATGTATCTAGCAAAAATACCTCACAATATATATATATATATATATATATATATATATATATATATATGTATGTATGTTTAGGTAGCAAGATACCTTGGATACGCATGTATATAGCAAAAATACCTCACAAAAATATACATATGTTTTGGTAGCAAAATACCTCATGGAAAAAAAAATAGAAAACAGAAAAGTAAAATATTGTCTAGCTAAAAAGCCAACATGCTTTTGAAGAGAAATAACTTCCAGCTTTTCTTTGAAAAAAGATTCACTGATCATAACCATTTTTTGAACAAAAATGTGTATACACCTGAAGGGTGAATGTTGTGAAAATTTTCCCGAATGCCCAAAATAGACTCGGATGAATGCATGAATTGATAAAAGAACATATTTTGAAAACACAGGGTTGACTTAAATACGGAAAATGAATCTTGAGCCCTAGTGTAACATAACCATAAAAACTTGATGCTTGAGTGTCCACATGGGTGCATGCATGACCAGTTTTGCATAAAATTTTCTAATCATCATTGTTCCATGTGTATCATGGAAATAATGTGGCACATCCCCTTTATCCCCGAACCACTGGCCAAACCTTGACATATATCATGTCCAGCCGTTCTACAAGTCTTGAGCCAAAATCCCAACTTACCATAAATCTTGACCCAGGGTGAGAATGTCAATCCTTGCCCTCGAAAGAAAACAAAAAAAAAAGGAAAATTCCCAATCAAAGAGTGGGAGAAAGCAAAAAAATAAAGAAAATTCCCAATCAAAAGAGTGGGAGAAAGCAAAAAAGAAAGAAAATTCCCAATCAAAGAGTGGGAGAAAGCAAAAAAGGAAAGAAAATTCCCGATCAAGGATCGAAAGAAAACAGAAGAAACATCCAGAAAGGTCTTTGGACTAGACAATATCTGAACAATACAGAATTGTCACCAAGTAAACAAGAAAAGAAAGGAAACCACGACCTAAAGTGGTCCTCTCCCTTTGATTGCCAACCAAAATCCTGTGCATCGGTGACTTGTTCGCCTCACACTAAACAAAAACAAAAAAGGAAAAGGCCAAAAACACTCAAAGCCAAATTTCCCACCAAGAAAACAAACAATTCCCAAGAAAAAGTCCTATTGATCCACGATCACGCATGTAATCTTTGATTTGATAGGAAATGATTTGCAAAATCAAGTCATGACATACCTATGGTTCAGAATTAGGATAAAACACCTACCTATGTGAGATTGATACACTTTGAGAGATTTTCTCCTGTTTTTGTTGAACCCAGTGTTTCCTCTAAATGGTCGTTTAGAAACGAAATGCTAACATCCAAAATC
Organism: Glycine max; assembly: GCF_000004515.6. Taxonomy (NCBI): domain Eukaryota; kingdom Viridiplantae; phylum Streptophyta; class Magnoliopsida; order Fabales; family Fabaceae; genus Glycine; species Glycine max. The sequence continues at coordinate 27,420,782 of NC_038243.2, forward strand.
TCATTTATGGTTATGAGAAAATTTCATCAGCATACTCTCCTTCCCCAATAGCCACATTGTTTTCATAAAAAAAATCATATGTTGCTCTGATCAGTTGGAGGTTTTGTTTCTTTACTAAAGCATGTTCGCATTTTAGTAAAAAAAATAAAAACCAAGACCGTTTTAGTCTCACAGTTATCAAGAACTACGTAGGTCTGAGTTCCTCATCACAAATTGAGGATACGTAGGAGCAAAAGCCCTGCTTTTGTCGACCACCCCACCTTTTGTTACCGTGACCCAAGAGTCCGGTGGCATGCGGAGCCACATGACCATGGGATCCCCAGATTCGTATTCTTTTCATTTTTATGTTTCATCATTTATCATTTGTATGTTATCTTGTTTCTATGACTTGAGGGACTAACGTTTGTTTCTGTTGCTTTTTTTTTTCGATTGTCATTTGTTTTGTGCATACATTTTGTTTGGATTGTTGCGTTAGTGCTTATTTCGTTATTGTCAATTATATTTGTTGAAATTCTGGAACTGTGTAGAGTTTTCGTTAAGAACGTCATCCTAAAATAAAACGAACAAACGTCGTAATAACGCCAAGAATAGAAAAAGAAAGAGACGTTGTGAACAAAATGTCATATCTGTATATAAAGAAAAGAAAAGAAATTTTTGTATATAAACAATGTGTGAAAAGAAATTCTTGTATATAAGCAATGAGTGTGTATAAAGGAAATTTTTATATAAACAACGAGTGTATATTGAAAAAGGAAAAAGAAATCTTTGAAAAGGAATAGAGATTTTATATAGACCATGTTGGTATAGAGAGAAAGAGTTTTTCAATGCGTGTGTATACAGAGAAAAAAGTTTTTTTTCGTGTATAGGAACGTAGGTGTACAGAGAAAAAAAGCTTTTCTCATAGATAGCGATGGATGTATAGTTTTTTGCAAACATGCATAAGAAAAAATGAAACAAAAAGAAAAGAGAAAGAAATACCTCGAAGGTCAGCATGTTATGGTCATAGGAAGCACAAATCATTCGTAGAGAGCAAACATATCTTTTGGAAACAAGAAATTGACGCTAAGAGTTTATTTTCCAAAATAACCGAGATAAGAATGGATGGATTCGTTGAACCAATGAAAGAACATAATTTGGAAACATTGGGTCTACTTGCGTAAATCCCAAGCCTTAGTATCATAATGCCATAAGCTGGATGCTTGAGTACCCACCTAGTTGTATGCATGACTAATTTTGCGCATTGTTTCCAAATCATCATTGTTACGCATGCCTCGTGGAAATAATATGGGAGTTTAACCCGAAACCGACACCCTGACACATGAATTTTTTTTGCCCCAAATATCAAAATCGGGCACGCACGATGAAAAGACCATGTTGAGACACAACCTTAAGCTACCTTGAACCTTGGCCCATGAAGAGAATCCTCATCCTTTCCCCCGAAGAAGAGGACAGCAGAATCTCCTCAAGGGAGAGCGAATAACGAATGCTAAAACCCGAATTCCCAATCAAAGAAAAAAAAGGAGAGAAAGAAATCAAAAGAAAGAAAAGAAAAAGAAAAGAAGGATTCCCGATCAAAGATCGGAAGAAAGTAAAAAGGAAAAGATCGGAGGAAAACAGAATAATTCCCAATAAATAAAGGAAACCAAGAAAGAGAACAGAAGGTCTTAGGGTAAAACACTTACCAGTGTGAGTTTTTATACACTATGAGTGACTTTATTCCCAGTTTCAGTTTGACCCGACGTTTTCCTTGAATGTTCATTTAAAAGCTAAACGTTAACATCCTACCCTTCATTTCGGTTACAAGGAAAACTATTTTGGCATAAGCATATTGTTTCTCTAAAATATGGTGCTCTCGTGAATGATTTATTTTTTTCCTTGCTAAAGCATGTTCGCCTTTTAGGTGAAAGAACCCGGTGGACCATTCGGTCCTAAATTCAGATCTTATTCGGAGCCCCATGAATTGATTGCCTAGCGCTGTTCATGCATCCTCCACCATCAAGTCCGGAGCCCCACAAATTGATTGCCTAGCGCTGTTCGTGCATCCTCCATCATTGAGTCCAGAGCCCCATGAATTGATTGCCTAGCATTGTTCATGCATCCTCCACCATCGAGTCCGGAGCCCCACGAATTGATTGCCTAGCGTTGTTCGTGCATCCTCCATTATTGAGTATAGAGCCCCATGAATTGATTGCCTAGCGCTGTTCATGCATCCTCCACCATTGAGTCTGGAGCCCCATGAATTGATTGCCTAGCGTTGTTCATGCATCCTCCACCATCGAGTCCGGAGCCCCACGAATTGATTGCCTAGCGCTGTTTGTGCATCCTCCATCATTGAGTTCAGGGCCCCGTGAATTGATTGCCTAGCGTTGTTCATGCATCCTCCACCATCAAGTCCAGAGCCCCACGAATTGATTGCCTAGCGCTGTTCGTGCATCCTCCATCATTGAGTCCGGAGTCCCATGAATTGATTGCCTAACGCTGTTCATGCATCCTCCATTATCAAGTACGGAGCCCCCAGTGAGGGGAAAATACAGTTTTTGTTATTTTCCCAATCGGTTCCTTCACCAAAAAATGTGTATGCGTGTATATTATGTTATTTTTTTGTTTTGTGTTGTTCAGAGAAAAAGAAGGAGAGACGGGGGTCAATTATTTCAAATTGTTTTGGTTGGAACTATTGTAATTAAGAGAAATTAAATCCCCATGATGGGCAAAGGATGGCCTTCGGGAATCATCATAGATTAATTACGGAAGAGGCTAAGACAGACGAAATCAATGTCTTATCTTTACTTTCCTCCTATCTCCGATAAAAGGTAAGTAAAGAGGGGCAACTGTCATACCCTAATTTCGTCCTGGGACCATTTTTTGGTGGCATGCAACCTTCGCTTTACCGCTTCGAGGTACTTAACACCCATCGTTAGGCAATCCGTGAAGTTCCACGACATGTCGGGAGTCGAAAGGAAGCATTGTTGCGCAATCCGTAATGTTCCATAACATTCCGGAAGTCAAAGAGGGGATGGTTGCGTAATTCGTAAAGTTTCGCGACATTACGGAAAGAAAACAAGTGTCGTTACGTAATCCGTAAAGTTCCGTAACGTTACGAAAAAGAATCAGCAAAAAAAGGCAAAAGGGGGTGTATTTAGTAAAATGGGGGGTGCAAATAGCAATTATCAAATCTGGGCCCTTCTAGAGGATTCTGGGCATTTTCTTGCTTAAGGTGGAAGCAACCTAGCTCGCTTGGGCGAGCTGGGTGGCAACCACCTCCCCCGTTTTGTTAAAAAATGGCTTCCAGGGCTTCCGGGACTTCCTATAAAAAGGCAAAAGGGGGTTATTCCAATGATCCCTAATCCCCCTGACTATGCATTTTAGCTGTTTTGGGTGAAAAAAATTGTTTCCGTGAAGAAAATCCAAGTCGAGGTGCTTCCGTAACGCTTCCAAGACGTTTCCATGAGCAAATACGTGAAGGTTTTCCGTCGTTCTTCACCGTTCTTCATCCGTTCTTCATTCTTCAGCAGGTAAGTTTTCGAATCCGAGACAGGCAATTCATTTCTTGTTTTTTAGCTTTCATCTTCATTTTGTTCATTTCCGGTTTTCTTTTCTTCTGTTTTTAACGAGCTTTAACCGATCGTTTAAGCAGTTTTCTCACCTAATAAATGATAAAATGAATTTCAACCGGTCATTTGTATTGTAATCTCATTTAATCACTGTTAAAACAAAATTTAACCGATCGTTCACGCTGTAACCTCGGTTAAACCAAAAAAAGTAAAATAATAATAAAATAATCAAAATATCTTTAAATAAAATAATAAAAATAATCGATCGGACATTTTTCTTTTAAAGTTTCCTTGAATGAATTGACTAATAACCAAAGTGAAACTAAGGCTAAAATTAACTCACAAATCAAGCTTGTCCGCAAAAAAACACTAAAAACCGTTTTAAGGTCCAACGCCTTAAACGGTCTTCTTTGCTTTTATCGGTTAACATGGACCGTTCAAAAACATAAAATCAACACATCACTTTACTGCCTTCTACGAGAACTACGTAGGTCTGATTTCCTCTTCGATGGAGGATACGTAGGAGCAAAAGCCCCGCTTTTGTCGACCTCGTGAGATGGTTAGAGGTCCAACGCCTTAACTTTTCTCACCAAGTAAAATGGATCATTTTAACATCCAACGCCTTAAATGACCACCTTCCAAGTAAAAAGAATCACTTGATTCGCCCCTTTTGAAAGAACTACGTAGGTCTGATTTCCTTATCACAATTAAGGAATACGTAGGAGCAAGGGAAACACCCTTGTCGACCACAAAAAGATAAAAAATACAAAAGGCATAAAAAGACATAAAAACGTAAAAGGGAAAATAAAACAAATTGAAGTCATGTTTGCACACTCGATCAAAGGCTACCGTCCCTTGTGACGGACGCGTGGGGTGCTAATACCTTCCCCGTGCGTAAAAACAACTCCCGAACCTTTCACGATTAAAGTTCGTAGACCACACCTTTTCTGATTTTTCCGACGTTTTCCTCGAATAAACGTTGGTGGCGACTCCGCGCATTTTCCTTTCTTGGAAGACGCACCCGTGAGCCCCGCGAGCCCTCCCGCCGAAGGGTAGGTTGCGACAATGAGTACAAAAACTATATACATTTCGTGTATACATTGGAAAGTGTCTCCAACGTATATAAATCATTGTTTGGAAAATTGCACAACAAGCCTATTGGCCATCGTGTCACAAGCCAATGCTCTCCCCTGACCCAAAAAAGAAAAGAAGTACTAAGAATCGTCTTGTCTCCACATGTATCTACACCTAAATGGATATCCGAGAACCAGGTCAACCAAAGTGATGTTCTGTGTGTCGCATGACAGGTCATTCAAAGAAAAATTGCCTTTACCATGTAGGTTGAAGCCAACAACATTGAATGTATGTCATATTGTTTGTATTTGTAAAATTTTGTTGTATTAATTCAAATTTAATTATTTTACTTCAATTGAATTTGTTTCTATATTTTTAATCTCCCTTTGATATTTTGCTACATGCTCTTTTCTTTTTTTATTATCATTTATATTTTTTCACTTATTTTCAATAAGCTAAATATTTTTATTAAATTAAAATTTGAAAATAAAATAAAATTAATTTTATCATTAACTTAAATTTATTTTCTAATTTAAAGAGTGACTTTTAAAATTTTATTCAATGTTAATCTCTTCTCAGTAATTCAAATCATTTAATATGTATAAATATCATCAGTGCTATCATTTCATAAGAAAATATATTTGATGAACATTCACAATGTTATTACCAAACATCTGGGGAGAAAAAAAAATTATAAAATGATGCAATCCTACCCCGCAAGGGCATTGGATAGAAAACTCCAAGTAGATTGGGCCAGAGATGCAAGAGAAGGCCCTAGGGTTCTTATGAGCCTTAGGATAGATTTCGGGCCCATGGGCTAAGTACGAGCCCACTTATCTTTGTAAATATTAGATTAAGATTTCATTATTTTTGGGCCTTGTATTTAGGACTCCATAATGTAGGTAGGGTACCCTAGAAATATAGGATTTTTCAGCCCTTGTATTTTAGGGCACCTAGACTAGTTTTTGTATTAGGGGTAGTTTTGTAATTTCACATGCACTAAGTGGATATTTGATGTGTGTGGTTGGAAATAAATTTAATTGAATTGGTAGAAGCCCAATCCAATTAAATTTTAGAGGGGGAGGTGAGCATTTGCTTACTACACCCCATTGCCACATCATATAGTCACACTTTGTGCATGTCCTTCATGCTTTTCATGCCTCATGACACCTAAGCACACTTAGTGGAGAATCTTGGAATTGATCTTGGATTAGTGGGCTGAACCATAACTAAAATTCACTAATCATAATTAGTGAAATTTTGGCTCCAAAGTTTGGCTCCACAAATTCAATTTCAAATTCAAGTGAAATTTGAATTTCCCTCCAATTTTGTGTGACACGTAGGCTATAAATAGAGGTCATGTGTGTGCATTTTTTTCAACTTTGATCATTTGAATATTAAACTTCAGATCTCAAAGCTCATTTAGAGCACAAAATTTCGTGCTCTTCTCTCCCTCTCCCTTCATTCATCTCCTTCTTCCTCCAAGCTCTTATCCATGGCCTCCTATGGTGGTGAGCTTCTTCTAGACTCATCTTCTCCTTGAAGTGGCGTCTCCTCTCTCTCTTCCTTTCTCCATTTCGCTGTCATTCATCTTCCAAGAAGCAAAGGAATCCATTGATGAAAAAGATCCTAGGCCTACAAGCTCCAATGGAGCTTGCATCATGTATGAAGGGCTTAAGATGACTAGAATATATAAAGGGGTTTCGGGCTGTGAAACTTCGCGTGACTGATTCATCAAATCCAGAGGATGCTACGAGAAGATTGGTGCATGAGGGTCTCCTCCCATACCTATAGAGAAGGAAACAGAAGTGCAGATGCTTTGGCGAGTATTGCTTGTGAGGCTGACAGGGGTATATGTTATATGAGCAACTTCCCAGATTTCTGATATCGTTGCTTTTAGAGGAGTTTTAACTTGTTTAGTTTCGTTGATATAAAAAAAAAATCAAGAATATTTTAAAATCTAAACATCGTGCTTAAGATATTTTCTAAGAGAAATTGCTAGCAAACATACTATTGGCAGAAATTTACTACAATTTATAATTTTTGATAGATTTATTTTTTATTTAATGACTAATAACTTATCTAATCACTTAAACTTAAAATCTAAGTTATTAATGAGATGAAGGTTGTACAAAATTCTCGGAGAGATTGGCCCAAAGATTGTCCTTGATGCGGTTGCCTGGTCGCCCAAAATCTAAAGGTACAAATATAATATTATACTGCCTATACATAATAATATTATGAATTTGTCTAATCAAGAATAATTATTTTATGTTAAAACATTTGAAATTAGGATAATATTAAACAAAGAGGCCTTCGGGATCAGATTTTTTGAACTGGAGACTGAATTGTGATGTCAATCCTTGATGCTTTATGAACGTAGAGGATTTATAATTGTGCAAATGAATATAAATAAATAAAACGATACAAAATATAAAATAATATCTTAGAATAACAAAAACAATACTTAGTTTCTCTTGTTATTTGTTTATTAATGATTATTGTTTAGTTTTTGTATTAAATTAATTCTAACTTTTAGTTTCCTTTTTTCTTCATATAGTTTTTCTATCATTGAAAAAAAATACTAAGTTTGAATTATATAGTATAATAATTAAATATATTTAATATTTATTTATTAGACATGTTATTAAAATTATATTGTTTATCAATTAGATTAAGTTTAACGACAAATTTTATTAAATATTTTAACTAAATAAATTAGTTTTCAAATTTTTATTGTATGCAAGAATCTCAGAATTAAGGACTAAACTCTCACATTTTTAACATTTTAGAAAGTAAATTCATAAAATCCAAAATTAAATGCTAAGATACATTTGTTAAAAGTCAAAAAGGAGAAGGGAGCATACAAAAATTGATGATTATATTACGGTACTTGTAGTATATAATATTGCGTTAAAATTTAAATACTTTTTTTCCCAATCGTTGAAATAGCTTAAATTTTATACGTTGTAAATTTAAATTTTTGATATTATCATATATATGAACACTCCAATTACAAAGTTCTGCCTCCCTTGATGAAATTACTCTTCATGTACCAATTTTTGTTTTATTTTGTGCAAGTTACATTTTTCTTTAATTTGTTTTTTTATTTTTTTAATCTGTTCAAAAGTTATGAAATTATAAAACATGTAAGAGAAAAAACACACACATTGATGATTATTAATATACTACTGTGATTGTCATTTGGACAATAAAAACATTCTTGTATTGTGTGCAAAAGGAGAGTTTTTATTATAATCCCTGATTTTAACTTCTCTGAAACAATAATTTAAAAAAAAAACCATTATTGTGAGATTTGAAAAGCACATTGACATTGACAAATATGTTCATGCTTGACATATGCTTTTAGAGATGTTTGTGGCGGGGTTTTATTAAGTTTTTATTCGGTTTGACTATTTTAATTTTTTATTTTATTATCGTAATTTAAAATCAATCAATTAAACCTATATAATTGTTATATTATTTTAAAAAAGAATTTTATTTTTTATTAATTTTTTATATATTTTAGTTAAAATTATTATTTTCATTTATATTTAGTATTAATATAAAATAATATTATCAACTTATTTTTATAATATAATAATAATCAGTACTTCACTCGATATTTAATATTATTTTTTAATAATATTAGTATATTATTTTAAGATATGAAAATAAAATATTCATTTTGGTTATAAAAAAAGGAAAAATAATATATTATTTAATACTAATTATTAATTATCATTAGAAAAATAAATATAATTAAAATATATGATTTATTCAGTTTATTTATAAAAAAAATTCAAAAAATAAACCAAATAAAAAAAATGTGTAGTTTTTTACATTTTCTGTTTAAACAATTTTCAATTTTTTAGATCGTTTTGTCTGATTACTAACGCCTTGGTTCAATTTTTAACATCCTGTATGCTTTTGCTAAGAAACTATTTAAAAATATAATTATCCCCTCATACAACTCATCACTCTCACACAATATGAAACTTGCACTGCTCTGAGCCTATGGCAATTCTGATTTATGAACCATTGTAATTGTAACCAATTAGCTAGTTATTTGATTACACACTCGTTCGCCCAAATTCAATCTTCTCCGTTGGCAGCAAACACATTCCGAGTTCTCAAAACCAGACGGGATTGGTTGATTCAATCAGTTGAATCAGTTTGTCATTTGATCAAGATGACCCTCAAACCGAATGAATGCGAGAAGTTATGGTAAATTAAAACAACCCAAAATAATTTAATTTTGATATTTTTAAGTGAAATTTAACTTATAATATTATGAAAATTATAAATATTATATTATTTTACATATTTTACTTAAAAATATATATTATTTAATTATTATTTATTCAATCAGGATTCAACTACAATAAGATTCAAGTATAATTAAACTATTAAATCTTGAACCATTCAATGATAGATTTAATTTTAAAAACATAGATAAAACAAATGAGGAGATTAGTAGACTTTTTAACACCAATAATAAAAAAAATATTTATCCAAATGATACAAGTTAACAATTATTTATATTTATGATATAAATCACTATTCATAGATAGGGTGAGAATAGGCCAGGTCGGCTTACAAGGACCTACGACTTGGCCTACATAAAGTCTGGTCTGAACTGACTTATTTAATTAAAAAGTTAGACTCGGGCTTTTTTAAAAGTCTATTAAATTAAATAGAACAGGCTTAGGCTTATTAAAAAACTATATAAGCTTGATAGGTCGGTCTATATAGAACAGGCTTAGGCTTATTTTTTGGGTACCAATATATAATATTATTTTTTGGATACAATTAATTTTTTTTTAAACTATGAGACTTTGATTACACATTACTATTCCATAACTTCTATTCCTATAATCAAGGACTTTAATTACAATTTAGGTGTGAGTCATGTGCCCTTTTATATTTTTCATTATTTTGATTGACTTTCCTTTTTTTTTAACTTTCCTATTACGTTCTTACTCCATAAAATATTAAATATTTATTGTTAAGAAGACTATCAGGCCAGGCCAGACTTTTAAAAAGGTCAGGCCGAGCCAAAATAAAAGTCTTTGATAGGCTATAGGCCAAGCTCAGGCCTCAAAGATTCATCGTAGGTTAGGCTCAGGCCTTTCAAAGCCTGGTCTGTCCTAGCCTATTCTCACCCCTATTCATAGGTGAGAAATTGATTCTCCCAAAACGACTTCTCACCTCTTTCTTATTTATTTGTTATTTTTTCAAATTTGTGTTAAGGAATAGATTTCTGAAAAACTAATTTTTTAACGTCTTATATTTTTTTTCGAAACGACCTTACGTGATCGATTCCCGAGAACCAAAAGGCTTTTTCTTTTAACATAGGTGAGGATGTGTTTTTTTTTTTCATTTTTATATTTTTTTTTACTTATTTCAGTTTTTTTAAATAGTTTTCTAATTTTTTGTTACCCTTTGTTTTAAAAAAATATGTTTTTTTTTTGTTTAAATGTTTTTAGTTTACTAATTTATATATATTAATTTTAAAAAAATATAATTTATCTACATTTATGTTAAAACTTGAATATAAAATACATATTTAAATTGATTAATAGACAAAGTTAAACTTTTAAATAGATTAAATCAAAGTTGAAAATAAAATCTATAAATGATTATAGATCAAAGTCAAGGGTTACATTTTTTTTATCTACTTATTAACATATTTTATTTTCTCACATGTTTATTTTGTCATCATATCATAAATCCTTTAAAATTTATATTTTTTATGATGCAAGCTCCATTGGAGCTTGTAGGCCTAGGATTTTCTTCATCAATGGATTCCTTTGCTTCTTGGAAGATGAATGGCAGCGGAATGAAGAAAGGAAGAGAGAGAGGAGACGCCACTTCAAGGAGAAGATGAGTCTAGAAGAAGCTCACCACCATAGGAGGCCATGGATAAGAGCTTGGAGGAAGAAGGAGATGAATGAAGGGAGAGGAAGAGAAGAGCACGAAATTTTGTGCTCTAAATGAGCTTTGAAATCTGAAGTTTAATATTCAAATGATCAAAGTTGAAAAAAATGCACACACATGACCTCTATTTATAGCCTAAGTGTCACACAAAATTGGAGGGAAATTCAAATTTCACTTGAATTTGAAATTGAATTTGTGGAGCCAAACTTTGGAGCCAAAATTTCACTAATTATGATTAGTGAATTTTAGTTATGGTTCAACCCACTAATCCAAGATCAATTCCAAGATTCTCCACTAAGTGTGCTTAGGTGTCATGAGGCATGAAAAGCATGAAGGACATACACAAAGTGTGACTATATGATGTGGCAATGGGGTGTAGTACGCAAATGCTCACCTCCCCCTCTAAAATTTAATTGGATTGGGCTTCTACCAATTCAATTAAATTTATTTCCAACCACACACATCAAATATCCACTTAGTGCATGTGAAATTACAAAACTACCCCTAATACAAAAACTAGTCTAGGTGCCCTAAAATACAAGGGCTGAAAAATCCTATATTTCTAGGGTACCCTACCTACATTATGGAGCCCTAAATACAAGGCCCAAAAATAATGAAACCTTAATCTAATATTTACAAAGATAAGTGGGTTCGTACTTAGCCCATGAACCCGAAATCTACCCTAAGGCTCATAAGAACCCTAGGGCCTTCTCTTGCATCTATGGCCAAATCTACTTGGAGTTTTCTATCCAATGCCCTTGCGGGGTAGGATTGCATCAATACAACCCCCACAACTCAGCTACAAAGACATTAGCACGCCCCACGCGTTTAGAAAAACCACACTTCCAAAATACCAATTGTGTCCCTCATCAAACCACCACACCTAGCTAGTCCATCATGACCTCGAACCACTCCATCAGTGTTTAGATTCAAATTAATTGAAGTTATGTACAAGCACTGCAGCGTTTACAAAAATAAGCACTGCAGCTTATTTAAGGCAGAAATTCTGCAGCATCTGCAGTATGTGGGTGGAAAACTAAGCACTGCAGCTTTCAAAATTAAATTAATAAACTTATGTACAAGCACAAGTTCAAATTAATAAGGTTTGACAGAAGGTATTTTCAACTTCAAATTTTTGTTGTGTATTTTCAACTTTCTATTGTGTGTGTGTGGGTGTGTGTGTGTGTGTGTGTGTGTGTGTGTGTGTGTCACAGTTTGTGTGTGTGTCTGTGGTTATGTATGTGTATGTGTGTGTCGTTGTGTGTGTGTGTGTGTGTGTGTGTGTGTGTCGTTGTGTGTGTGTGTGTGTCGTAGTCTGTGTGTGTGTGTGTGGTTGTGGTTATGTATGTGTATGTGTGTGTCGCCGTGTGTGTGTGTGTGTGTCGCTGTGTGTGTGTGTGTGTGTGTAGTTGTGTGTGTGTGGTTATGTATGTGTATGTGTGTGTGGTTGTGTGTGTGTGTGTGTGGGTGTGTATGTGTGTGTGGTTGTGTGTGTGTGTAGTTGTGTGTGTGTGGGTCTGTGGGTGTGTGTGTGTGTGTGTGTGTGGGTGTGTGTGTGTGTGGCTGTGTGTGTGGCTGTGTGTGTGTGTGTAGTTGTGTGTGTGTGGGTGTGTGGTTATGTATGTGTATGTGTGTGTGGCTGTGTGTGTGTGTGTGTGGGTCTATGGGTGTGTGTGTGTGTGTGTCTGTGGTTGTGTGTGTGTATGTGGGTGTGTGTGTGTGTGAACAACACAACCTGCATTTCAAAGATACCTTTAGGGGAGGACTATTCACAGATACTCATTAGATGTTAGATAAGTTAGTCAAACAAATACAGCAATTTATCTACCAAACAATGGTATTGGGCTTGCGAATTCATTATTTGTTATTTACTTTCCAAATTTTTAAATAAATACTACTTTCATGGCATTGCAATTTATGCTGTACAGGACTAACAACTGGTGATCCTATATCAAACAGTTCTAAAAGTATACCAGTAATGCATACAAATAATTTGACAGTAGTTTTCGAATAAATCATATAAATACCTGACTTCGAGGCTTCAACACAATTCACTTTCCAGCAATTAATGAGGCAACAGAGGTCTATGGAGCAGAAGAAAATCAAAATGCAACTGCAAATCACATACTCAACAATTAACACGCGTGGTTAATTGGAGATTAGTTAGATACACATGTAATTAGTTACCCTTTCTACTTTCACTCAATTCTCTCTAGCTCTAACTATATTTCTCAACACAAAAATCTGGAAATGCCTTAAAGGTTAAATATTTTCATGTCAATATATATAGAGATAGACATTATCAACTGAACAGTGCATGAAAGGTTGTAGAAATTAAGTAACATGTGTATTGAGATGCTGAAATACCATAAGATACTTACTTTCAACCCATAGAAAAATCCACGCATGAGAATCAAAACTCTGAAATGATCATCACGAGTATTCACACATATCCATTACTTAGTTAGTTAGCTACATACTCTAGTTACTAGCACCAAGATGTTCAAAATTAAAGTGTGTTGCCTATAAATAGGAAGACTGGTTGAGGGGGAGAGATATTTGATCATTGTGAAATAATCAAGTCTCTTGAAATGGTTTTTAATCAACACCTCAGAAAGTATTAAAATGTACAAAGTCTATCTTAATGCAAAGCTTTTACTTTCCCTTAATTTCTCACCCATACCAACGAGGGTAATAATGCAACACTCAATGTCTGCACCCTAAGACACCAAAACTAAAACACACTACATGAGCTTGAAATTAATCAGGTTAAAATGGAGAGGGTAAAGATCAACCAGATCATCAAATAAGTGAAACTTCACAATACCCAACCCTATATTCCTAGGATGCAAACTTTAATCCGGATAGTTTAGTTTTTATTTGGTTTATCAGACCATTGAAAGAATGGTCCCAAACAAAGGATTAGTTAATTATAGATGCAAGACACCCAATGGACTTTTTGGCAAGAACATGACACTGAACACTAGAAAAAATAAGTAACTTGGTCAGCTTTAGATTAATTTCATGATTCATGACAGTCAAGATATAGTTTTGATTTTTATGTTGTCTTTTAGTTTGACACTGCAACTCTTTTGTGAGAAAGTTTTGGTGGAGAGGACAAAGAGTTACAAAAGCAAGAAATGAGAGTTTTGAGTCTCATTTGTAGTGCTACTGGTGCGAAAGAAATTGGAGCACATTTGATCAAGTCCATATTAAGAAATAAGAAAAGAAATTGCTTAGAGCAACAAAGATTAAATGTTCTTGTCTTCATTAAGTTTTAAGTTCAAATGAGACAAGAGGCTAGATAGGAGAAAAGAGATACTAATGTTCCTATGGCAGAAACATCTTTGGGCAAGAACTTTAATGTCCAAATATGGTGGATGGAATGATTTGATCCATGGCAGAAACTGTACAGGCTTCTCTAATTGGTGGAAGGACTTAAAATCTATTTTCCAACAGCAGCACAGTAATAGCTTGACCAATAATTTGAGAGGATAAATGGAGGGAGGATGACTTAACTCTTCAAGAAAAAAATCCCTTCAAGTCCAATTGTGGGAGGCAGCTTATGCATATGAATCTATGTTGAGACAAAATGCTAGAGTTAAGTGGTTAAAAGAAGGGACAACAACTCTACCTATTTCCATAGATTGATCAATCATAGAAAAAGAAAAAATGCTATTCAAGGTATCTTCATGGATTGTGTGTGGGAGTTGGCTAATAATCACAATCAACCTATTATAAGGAAGTCTGAAGCCAAACTTGCAAAATGGAAGCAAAGAAGCCTATCTATGGGAGGCAGAATCACTCTTATTAATTCAGTTTTATCAGCCTTACCTATCTATTTACTATCTATGGGGGGCAAAATGGAAGCAAAGAAGCCTATCTATTGTGTGGCTGGGGGATAATTTAACTCTACAACCAAAATATCCTACTTTGTATTTAATAAGCAATCAACAGACCTTTCTATTTTTTACACATTTAAAACTCAAACATATAAAATAAAAAATATATAACAAACTAACAAAGATAAAGACAAAAAAAAGGAAATATAAACTCACCTCACTTATTGCTGTTGCCCATCATTTCACTCTCACAACAAATAGGAATCATGTACCTGCATGGAAGAAATAATCACACAACACACAATGATCAGAATAAGCAAATGCATATAATTAAGCATGATACAATATCAATATTGATGGAAGTAACAATGACTTGTCAAAAATTTGGATGAAATTCAATATGTAAATCAAAGCTTTGCCCCTGAAACCCTCTGTGTAATATCTCGGGGCCTGATTTTTACCAAATTAAGGCACCAGAGAAGAAGATCCTAATCTAAATGACTGATTCCCAAAAACACAATCAAAACCAATGTAAAAACTAAAAAGCAATTTGATAGATACCAACTGGTAAGGGAATAAAGACTGAATTTTATTCAAAAGAAATAGAACAGAAATTACAAATTACATAGGAAACTGAGTAAACCAGTTAATACATAGGTTTCCCCCAAGATGTTTGAGAGCCTGGTCTCTCCCTTCCTGAAAACCCACTAAAAACTGCCTAACCCCCCCTGTTGTTACTCCATAATTTATTCTGCAATAACTACTTAAGGCAGTTACATATGGTCCTAAAAACACACACATAATTTATTCTGCAATAACTGCTTAAGGCAGTTACGTACACACACACCTAATTTCCCATTCGAGACTGCCCTAGTCTGCCCTTGGGAACCATCTTATTGGTCTCTTTGTATTGGTACCTCTGGTACTCAATTTCATATATGATATTATATTATCTTTGCTGATAAAAAAAAAAGAAGCTAAATCACTACAGATTCAGTTACGATTAACCCTTTGTGCCTAACTAGGGTTTCGAAACATCACAACAGAGACAGACCATTGAACAATGGATTTTCATCATTAACATACAACAGAGGCATACCTTCGATGGAAGCGCAGACACGAACTCCACAAACGCGAACTCGACAATGTGGTTGCAGTCACGAAAGCACAGCCCAATTTGCGACAAACACGAACTCAGGCAGAAGGAGAAACAACAAGAATGCCCTGGGAGTACCCTTTCCGGGACTCTTTCCTTTCCTAGTTTTCTTCGACCTGCGAAAGTGAGCAAATGTTAAAACGGCGAACGCCTAATGTTAAAATGAAAGGACGTACCTCAATCGATAAGTGGCAGAGACGATCTCCACAATGTGGTTGTAGTCACAGAAGCGCAAGCCAGTTTGACAAAAAGACAATCTCAGGCAGAAGGAGAAAGAAGAAGAACGATAGGGTTCAAGCGCGCGGGTTGTGCAATTTCAGAAGTTTAATATATAATGATAACAACATCGGTTTTTTAAAAATAACCGATGTTAACATCAAATACGTGACATCGGTTTTCTTAAAACCAATGTTAACATCGACTCGATAACATCGGTTTTTACAAAACCGATGTTAACAACGGCATACTAACATCGGTTTTTCCAAAACCGATGTTAACTACTCCATAGTAACATCGGTTATTAAAATAACCGATGTTAATATCGACTAGTTAACATCGGTTTCGGAAAAACCAATGTTAACTAAGTCTACTTATTTACAAAAATGCCACCGTGCTTTTGTTAACATCGGTTTTGTGAATAACCGATGTTAAAGGTCCGATGTTATATGTAAAAATTGTAGTAGTGAACGGAGGAGTCCAAATATTCTTCATTCTTAGAGTAACGTCTTTTGGATGAATTCGCTTACCTTATTAAGGTAGAATAAGAAGGGTCCATTTGTTATACATTTTTTTAATTATCAGCGAAAAGCAATATATTATAGATATAGAAGGGCATAAGAAATACCTAAACTAAAATGCAAGATAAAGGAAAACAAAAAGAGAGGCCAGTCTAGAGCCACTACCACCAACAATTAGTGGTTACAATGTATTTGGATAAACATACCCAAATACTAGGTAACCACCGTATCAAAGTAACAAAGAAGTAATAAATAATGCACTAACTCACATCCCCAAAATCCGTGTAGACCATAAAAAGCTATAACAATTAACGGTGGACCAAAGTTACTCCACTAAGATAGCTCTGTAAAAATTTGAAGGGTTTTTTTGATTAATAATGACAGAAAATCAATAGAATTTTGAAACTTATGATTTTCACAAATAATATATAAATAATGTGTACTTTTCTCCATAACAAGATTATTTTCGGTGTATTTTGATTTCTTGGAAAATGAGAGAAACAAAATTTCACTCCCTTGACAATTCTTTTTGTCTCTCTACATTTGTGATGACCAGAGATTAGAGAAAATACCGTTCTGTCGGAAAGGGAACCTTGTTTCACGTTAGTGGGCATTAATAATCCCCTTTTATAACCACTACTCTCATCAAGTAACAATTACTTTTAGAAACTTCTCCTATTTAACCCAATAACAATTTAGTCCTTAATTATTAATTATTTATTTATTAGTCCCTACATAAGTCACATGCCTCTCACATGAGACATTAATTCTAACATTCTCCCACTTGGCTCATGTGACATTACTAAACATTATGGACTAAATAACTAAATAGATTAAACTAACATAATGCACGTTAAAATGACTAAATCGTTCTATACATTGGGTACATCATGATTTCATGATTAAGAATAGAAATCAATTCGAGTCATGACGATTGTACATCACTTAATCGACATAGTCCCTTCCATGTATTACAAATTAGTCTTCTCCTTAATATGACCATTTGTTAGGAGTACATGATTGGTCCAACATAATGTCTTTATTCAAGACAAAACCTGTTAACATTACTTTAACACAAACATGCATGCAAACATAGAGAACAAGTAATCAGAAACATATCATAATTGAGCTTAGAGTGTCACTAAAATGCATAAGATAAAATACACTTAATGATCATTGTCATACCCTAATTTCGTCCGGGGATTATTACTTGATGACATGCAATAAATGAAGTTCCGAGACGTCTCAGAAATCAAAAGGAAGCAGGCTTGTGCGATCCGTGAAATTCCGTAATGTGGCGGAAGTCGAAAAGAGGTTTTTTGCGCAATCCGTGAGTTTCCGTAGCTTCTTCGCAAGGTAAAAAAGAGTAAAATATATAATCCGTGAGGATTCGTAACCTTGCGGAAGGAAAATAGGTATCGTTACGAAATTCGTAAAGTTTCGTAACGTTACGGAAAAAGAATTACAAAAAAATAGAAAGGGGGGTGCATTTAGTAAACATGGGGGGTGTAAATAGCAATC
Organism: Glycine max; assembly: GCF_000004515.6. NCBI lineage: Eukaryota > Viridiplantae > Streptophyta > Magnoliopsida > Fabales > Fabaceae > Glycine > Glycine max. Next base: position 27,438,603 of record NC_038243.2, read on the forward strand.
TGGCCCACTTTGGCCTTCCAGAAGATTCCTCCAGAAGGCTGTTGCTTCTGGAGGAAGCAACCTTGCTCGCCTGGGCGAGCTGGGCGGCAAGCTCCTCCCCTATTTTGCTATAAATAGGGGAAGAAGTGGAGAAGAAAAGGGTTCAGCCCCTTAGGCACTCTCTCTCTTTCGAATTTGCTTGGAAAAATTGTTTCCGTGAAGAAAATTCAAGCCGAGGCGCTTCCGAAACGTTTCCGTAACATTTCCGTGAGGAATTACGCGAAGATTCTCGACCGTTCTTCAAGATTCATCGTTCGTTCTTCGTTTTCTTCAGTCTTCAACGGGTAAGTACCTCAAACCAAGCTTTTCAATTCATTCTATGAACCCGTGGTGGTCCACATTTTGTTTCATGTATTTTTCTTCTCATTTTCATTTACTTTTTATACCCCCTTTTGACGTGCTTAAGCCATTTATTTAAGTCATTTCTCGCTTAATGTAAAAATAAAATAAATTTCCACCGATCGTTTGAATTGTATCATCCGTTAATTTTGGTTAAAATGAATTCCGACCGTTCGGTCGTGCCGTAACCACGTTGGAAATCAAAAAAGATGTAAAATAATAATATAATAATAAAAAAAATATCTTTTAGTAAAATAAAGTGAAAGATCAAATCGGACGTTTTCTCTTTGGGATTTCTCATTTTTAATTGAATTGACTAATAACTAAAGTGAAACTAAGGCTAAAATCAACTCGCCTAGTCAAGCTCGTCCACAAAAATAGGGTTTTGAAATTTTATCATTTCAGTTTTCTTACCAAGTAAAATGGATCATTTTTAAGGTCCAACGCCTCCAAATGATCACTTCTCAAGTAAAAAGAATCACTTGATCCACGCTTAAGTAAGAACTACGTAGGTCTGATTTCCTCTCCAAAGGAGGGTACGTAGGAGCAAAAGCCCCGCTTTTGTCGACCTCAAAAAATAAAAAGAAATAAAAGGTAACATAACACAATTTCCACAATTCTAAAAAATAGGCTGTTGTCCTTTGAGACAAACGTGAGAGGTGCTAATACCTTCCTCAAGCGTAAATACAACTCCCGAACTTAGAATTTTCATTTTGACCAGTTTCCTTCGGTTTTCCCGACATTTTCCACAAATAAACGTTGGTGGCGACTCTGCGCACATTTCCTCCTTTGGAAAGCGCACCCGTGAGCCTCGCCCTCGCTCGCCCGCGAAGGGCACGTTGCGACAGTTGGCGACTCCACTGGGGACTTTTTTTGTGAGTTAGGCCTATTTTAAGGAATTGTGGATTTGTGAAACTTTGTGTGTGCATTTTGTTGAACTGTGTAAAATGTAAATAACTGTTGTCTATTTTGTATTCTTTACACTGCATTCTAAGCACCCACGGGTTTGAGTAAAAAAGGGGCCCTATACCCGGGTTCATGGGAATTTAAGGAGTGGAGGTGAATCTATCATCATGCTAGGTCTCCAACTTGCTTGATAATAGTGAAACCTCGTCTAGAGCTTTCTCTCTTTATAATGTGTTGTCGCTGGTATTCCATACCGCCACAATATTATTATCTTGAGTGATGATACCTCTAGAAAATAGTCGTGTGAGTTATGAATTGTTGGGGAATAGTTATTAGAGACCCCTAGATATTGTCCTATAGGTTCCCAAATAGGGGCAAAGAGCAAACATGCTCCGTGCCATTCGTTCTCATGCATTTTTTGGTAAATAGCACTAGTTTATAGTTTTGCTAGTGATGTTTGGTTTCTTTAGAGTAATACGTAACCTTTTTAATACTACGTTGAGGCGCCATCATGCCCAAAACGTAGCATTAAAGTTGGATCTCTACAGTCTCGTATGTGTGAATTACCCCTTTGTGTTGTTTTCTTTCCGTTTCATGCATGTGCATCTACATCATACCGTCACCCATGCGTTGTATGTGGGTCTCGTCTTTTGTCATGGGAAGCCGGAAGATCCATATCGTCTTCTTAACTGCACACATGGGGCACTGCGCCCCCAAATGCGCAATTAAGGAGAGATGATTTTCCGGGCTCTCGTGTCCGTAAATGCATTCATATCATGCATCGCATAAACATCTCTTCAGCATCATAATGAACATATCGTTCCTACATTTGTTCGTTATCATATTCCAGCATCACATTTTGCATGAGTCATTGCATCATCATGCATATGCGTTCAACAAACTTTTTTGATCTACAAATTGCATACTAATTGTTTTCATGTTTGCTCATGCGTGACCCTTGCATTTTCCTCTACAAAACAAAAACAAAAAAGAGGGAAGCATGAAAATTCATGATGCATTCTTAGTTGCATGTGTTAAGTACCATGAGCCAACCATGTTGGGATCATAGACCCATTTCTAAAATTAAAAAAAACACACAAACAACAAAACAAAATGATTGAGCATGGTACCTAATGCGTGGTTAATTAAGAAAGGATGTTTCTTCGGGCATCTCGATCTCATAATTACATTTTCCATGCATAGCACGCATATTCCCGAGTCTTTCATCCCTATGAATTGTTGATGAAGTATTGGCGATCAAAATTGCCATTCCCTGGGTTATGGAGTTGAACCAAGCTCGTGCTTTTACGAAAAGGTTCATCAAGTCAAGTTGAAGCATGGAAGTAACCATCTTGCAAAAATTTGGGGCAAAAGATGGATCGGGTTACATCGTTGTTTCGTCTACTGCCAAACACATTTAGGACTGTTAATGTCCTTGTTACTTCCAGTTTCACCTTGACGAAGATGTCATGGACTATGTTGAAAATCTAAATTGATTCAACCCCATATCCAGTGTACAAATTCGCAATACTTCAATTGTGCATCATTCGCATACATCCATGTTGTTCATTGGTTGCATTGCTCATTGCATTCTTTCCTTGAAAAAAAAAAAGAACTTAATCATTGTTATAAAAAAGAAAAAAAAACATGCATTACGGTGCCCTCACCGAACTTGTACGGAGCTAGAGTAATGGGTGAAGTAGAGGAGATACAAGAGAAGATGAAGGCCGACATGGAGGCCATTAAAGAGAAAATGGCCACAATGATGGAGGCCATGATGAGCGTGAAGAAGATAATGGAAGCCAATGCGGTTGCAATTGCCGCTACCAGCATTGTTGCTAAGGTGAACCCGAAGTCCCCATCGGGCCTCAGCCAAATGAATCATCCAACCTCAGCTATGGTAGGCAAAGATTTGGGAAGTACGGGCGGCCCCCATTATGCACAAAGTCAAAACAAGCATGCCTTCCCGCCATATGGCCCGTCTCCCAACTATACACCGCCCAATGTGGCGTACACTCCCAATAAGAATGTCAATAACTCCACTTCTATACCCATTGAGAGCCAACAACCCCGAACTGATCATGCACATGTCTCTTAAATCGTGGGGGAGACACATGAAATTCCCCATCACAATCTAGCCGACTTCGAGCCTTGGCTCGAATATGCCACTGAAGGGCAAGCAGTTGGTGGTATACCCCTTGAAAACACTTCGGAAGGCCCTCAGTATCACCCCCAGCTACACCTCTTGCATTCCACGACAAGTAAAAACCCTCATGCTATGGCAGAAATGGGAAAGTTGGATCATCTAGAGGAAAGGCTCAGGGCCATTGAAGGAAGTGAATATTATGCCTTTGCTAACCTAGAAGAGTTGTTCCTAGTACCCAATATCATCACCCCTCCCAAGTTCAAGGTGTTGGACTTTGACAAGTACAAGGGGACTACTTGCCCCAAGAACCATCTAAAGATGTATTATCGGAAGATGGGGGCATGCACAAAAGATGAGGAACTGCTGATACATTCCTTCCAAGAAAATCTTACTGGGGTAGTTGTTACCTGGTACACTAACCTGGAACCTTCTCGAGTCCACTCTTGGAAGGACCTAATGGTTGCCTTCATTAGGCAGTATCAGTACAATTTTGATATGGTTCCGGATAGGATGCAACAATAGAACATGTTTAAAAAGGGGCACAGATCTTTCAAAAAGTACGCCCAAAGGTGGAGAGACCAGGCAGCTCAAGTGGCACCTCGATGACGGAGAAAAAATGATAATGATAGTAGACACATTACCAGTATTCTACTATGAAAAGATGGTGGACTACACACCTTCAAGCTTTGATGATATGGTCTTCACCAGTGAAAGGATCGATGTGGGTCTGAAAAGAGGCAAATTTAATCATCCTGCTTGGACGAATGAGAAAAATGGGGCAAATGAAGAGGGTGAGGATGAAGTAGAAGCCCATGCTGTGACTGCCATTCCAATATAGCCAAGTTTCCCACCAACCCAACAATGTCATTACTCAGCCAATAACAAACCTTCTCCTTACCCACCGCCCAGTTATCCACAAAGGCCATCCCTAAAATCAACCACAAAGTCTGTCTACCGCACTTCCAATGACGAACATCACCTTTAGCACAATCCAAAAACGCCAACCAAGAAATGAATTTTGCAGCGAGAAAGCCTGTAGAATTCACCCCAATTCCAGTGTCTTATGCTGACTTGCTCCCATGCCTACTTGATAATTCAATGGTAGCCATAACCCCAACCAAGGTTCACCAACCTCCATTTCTCTGAGAATACGACTCGAACGCAATGTGTGCTTGTCATGGAGAAGCCCCGGGGCATTCCATTGAGCATTGTAGGGCTCTGAAGCGTAAGGTGCAAGGTCTAATTGATATGGGCCGGCTGAAATTTGAAGAGAATCGCGTGTCAATCCTGACATTGACAAGAGATGCCACACATGGGGCAATTTTGAAAGCTGTTGTTAGATGTCTCTAATGACTCATCAGGATTTTCAACTTTCACCGGAAGTGGGTGCAAGCCATTGGTCTGTTTGCTCAAGCGACCTGTGCTCCTGAGTTTGGACTTCCAAGACCGTTCAATCAGAGATTACTCGTCTTGCGCGTTGGTGGGGCTGCCGTAAAACAACAAGTAAAGTTCAAAACAAATAAGTTTCAAAAAAATAAAAAAAATATAAAAAAAAAGAGTTCAAAAAAAAAAGAGAAGCATTTGATTGACTGTGTTTTCAAGACGTCCATCTGACCTCATTTTATCATTACAGAAAGTTTGTCTTTTTAGAGAGAAGTGAGTTATCAAGAATAGGATGTTGGATAAATGGCCTCAGTTACCTTAAGAAAAAAAAGGGGGTTAAATTAAGATACGAAGATTATTCCCCAATTAAACTTTCACTCTCTCTTTTCGGATTAACAATTCACACAGGGACAACCCTTCCCTTGTGTTCAAGAATCCCTTACAACAAGAGACCCACGGTCTCTTAATCCCTTTTCAGAAATAAGAAGAAGAGAAGAAGAAATATCTCTTAAAAGAGGTAGATTGTAAAATGAAGATCAATCAAAATTCCTTATTGAATATGCAAGTGGTTGACCAAGGAATCTTTTTGAGAGGATAAAATATTTCAGTTCAGAAAAACTCTTAATCCTTTAAGAGGATAAAACTTTTTGGGCAATGAAAACTCCCTTTAAGTTCGTGTTTCCAAGTCACCTTTGATGGTCATTCATAAAAAATTTGAATACGTGTGACTCTTGGCAATTATTTTCTGAAAATCCCCTCTGGTAATCAATTACACATTATAAATTTTGAATTCAAATTTCTAGTGACTGTGATAAACATTTTTCAACTGCCGGTAATCGATTACCATAGAGAAAATATCAATTTTGAAATGATAGAATTCTTTGGTCAAACCTTTTGTATTTTCAATTTGGAAACTTCTTCCTAAAGATTCTAGAGATCAACTTGATCATATATCTTGATTTTCTTGGATTCTTGTCTTAAGTAAAACTTAGAAGCACTTGATCCTTTAGCATCATCAAGACATCAAAACATCTTGCTTCTACATAGGAGTCATTTGACTTAATCCATCAACTGAAAGATCCTTCAACTATTTCTCGTCCTTGGAAAATTCTTTTTGCAAGAATCAACTGCATCTTTCATTCTTCCTCACTGCGAGGTTGTGAAAACAAGACAACAATTGGTACCTCTAAGCCCTACACTGGGGCAATGAAAGGCCCCATGCATAAACCTCAAACGAACCTAGGGGCAGATTAGAAGTTCTCACCCGATAGGTTCCCAGCTACAAGGTCATGACGAAAGACAACAATTGGTACCTCAAAGCCTTACACTAGGGCAATGAAAGGCCCCATGCATAAACCTCAAACAAACCTAGGGGCAGATTAGAAGTTCTCACCCGATAGGTTCCCAGCTACAAGGTCATGACGAAAGACAACAATTGGTACCTCAAAGCCTTACATTGGGGCAATGAAAGGTACCATGCAAAAACCACAAGCGAGCCTAGGGGCATATTAGAAGTTCTCACCCGATAGGTTCCCAGCTACAAGGTCATGACGAAAGTGATCGAGGCCGTACCCGAATCAAATAAACATGAAAATGCAGTAACTAGGAAGTGATCCTAGGTCGTTTCCCAACGAGCAGTGACAAGCCAAATGTTCATAATATACTTGCAGTAACAGTAACAGTAACGATGGGGGGGGGGGTTGTTTGCTTTTGTAAATTAAACAGCGAATATATGTGAATTAGAAAATATCAGAATTAAAACACGTTGCTTCCCCTTGATTCACAAGCAAGTCTCTTATCCTAGGTTACGAGAGTTTATCCTTTATCAGTTTAACCACTTAATCCAACCCTAAATTAAATTACTAAGCGAAATTCAACATAAGGCATTCATTATGTGATTAAGCATCACATACACCAATTACTCATAAACGATCATTAAGCATGAACGTGAATTAAGCGCAGAGACAATTAATCAAGCACTAAGCATGCATGAATTAAAAGCAACAAATTCAAAGTAATTAGTGAAGAGGAAAAACTAAACAGAATTTAACAGTAATAATAGAACCTCAAAGAGAACTGTGCTTGATCCTCAAGGGAAAACAACGCTGCGGACTTAGCCTTCCATTAATCAAATAGAGAATGAAATTTTATTGATAAAACTAAAAGTCTGAACTGGAATTGAAAAAAAACGAAAATAAAAGAGAAAGAGAATAGAGACTAAAACTAAAAACGAAAAATAGAAGAGAGAGAGGAGAGAGAGAGAGAGTCTCCCGCGAGGGAGAGAGGGGGGGCCCCTAAACTAGAACCTTGGTGCTGTTATATAGTTTTTTTCAGCCCCAAAGCTTACAAATATGTTTTAAATCCAAGCCCATAAGTAAAATCAAATCAAATCTAGATAAGATAAGATAAGATAAGATCTAGATGAAATAATATCTAGATGAGATCAAATCTAAATAATATCTAGATAAGATAAGATCTAATTTTATAGAATAAATTAGTCTGCCCTCTTCAAGTCCAAGCCCAATTCTAGATTCAAGCCCAATGCTAGATTCAAGCCCAATGCTTCATTAATTCCTGAAATTAGATTAAAAACATCAAATTAGCTGAATGGGCCCAAATAATAAAACTGCCTAATTAATTGACAATTAAGACCAATCAATAATTAAAATGGTGCAAAAAGGATTTAGAAAATAGAAGAAAATGATGACACATCAAAACCCCCCATACTTAGCCTTTTGCACTCTTGGGCAAAATGAAACAAAGAACAAAATCCAAGGATATCAGAGGGAGACAAACAAAAACATTCACATATTTCTCAATGAACATCAAGGAATAAAAGGAATGGGTAACATCTAACATAAGGAGATCCAAAAAGTCAAGACATTCATGAAAATCATCCAAGCAACCCAATCATGGCAAAATAGTTAATCAGCTCAAGAATGAAAAGTGATAAAGCCTCACAAGATATACACTCTATCTCTCAAGTGTCTAGGCTACTATTTACCCTCAAAGCACCCATGAAAGCAAACACCACATAAACTTGGCAAGATTCTAAAATTGACAATCAACCATAAACACAAGCACATGAGGATCAAAAGGTCTTTTAAGGTTGTAATGGGGCCAAGGACAAGGTATGGAGAAATATGGAATAAGTGGCTAAATCCCAAAGGAATAGAGGAGCAAAGGGGAATAAGTGCATATTAAAAAAAAATAAGAAAATAAAAAGAAGTAAAGATAAAAATTAAACATGAAGAGTAGAACCAAGAGTTTCATCATTCTTGTGCCATTTAAGATCTTATTCACTCAACTTTATTGCTTTTCTCTCTTTTTTTTTTCGATTTTTTTTTTTTTTTGATTTTTTTTTTTTTTTTTTTACCTTTGAGAAACAACATTTCATTCAGCATGTCCAACATTTAACCAATATACAATGTACATCAAGTATGACCCAAAATACATCATGAAGCATAGTCAACAAAACAAGTTGTCCAATGAAACAAAAACCCCCCACACTTATTCCCAAAACAATTCCAAAGCTCCAAAATTCCTTAAGGATATGGTAATATCATGGTTTTTCACTTAAGGCTTGTAGTGAGCTTCAAAACAAGGAAAGGGAAACAAGGCTCAAAAGGGCTATCAAAGGAATTAATTCAAGGTAAGTCCATTTGGCTAGAAGCTTATAAGAACAAAATTGCCTTAATCATTTCCAAATATGCATGCGAATTAGGACGCATCAACAAGAATCAAGCCAAGGCTATTGTTTCATATGAGGTCAGCGTTACCAAGTTTCACAACAAAGGTTGCATGTGTCTGCATCCCTAAAAATCATGTTAACTGCATAGATTTCCTACATCTCGTGTCCAATCTTTTTGGATGACCGGCTCTCTCGATGAGTCGATCTCTTGCTTTCTCATAAAGGTGGACCCTTGGGTACTAGTACCTATCACCTTTAGAGGACTGTATGTCCTCGCCATCAGAGGACTGCACATCCTCGCCTGCAGAGGGCTGCACGCCCTCGCCTTTAGAAGGCTACGCGTCCTCGTTTTCAGTGTGCTTCATATCCACACCTTAAGAGAATATAAGGTCCTTTGCCCTTAGATGCTTAACCGAGACTTGCGCTCCCGGTTAAGGGGCCAGTAGTTTCCTTTTATCAGTCCCTGGGCCACCCCCTGATATTGGAGGGCGACCAACTGTGCGAGCACATCCAGAGAGGAAGGCTATCACGCGTTTACTATGCATACCGGGGCAAGATTTCACCCGTGTCGCTGCAAAAAGACGAGTTTGGATCATGCGCACCAACATGACAACTTTTACATGGATATGGATGACGTTGCTATTTAGTAACATTCTGCCCAGCGACCACAATGCCAATCTCCCCCTGCAGATGTACCGGTTGGTCTGTGCCGTCATGACATAGGTAAGTATGCACATGGTTCAATTGATTTCTGATGTCATCTATTGTTTGCAGGGATCGCGCCCACAAGACGCCCAGTGGGCCCGAAGAAGTCCAACAGGGCCCTGGGGTTTCCAGCTCTGGTTACGGGCCTCTGTCAGTCCTACAGGGTGCTCGTTCCCCCAGCGAGGTCATGCCATCGTGACATAGGTAAGTATACGTATGGTTTAACTGATTTCTAATACCATCTATTGTTTGCAGGAATCGCACCCACAAAGACACCCAGTGGACCCGGAGAAGTCCAACAGGGCCCTGGGGTTTCCAGCTCTGGTTACGGGCCTCTGTAGTCCTACAGGGTGCCCGTTCCCCCCGACAAGGTCACATCATCATAGGTAAGTATGCACATTACTCAACTGATTTCTGATTTCATCTATTGTTTGCAGGGATCGCGCCTGCAGGACACCCAGTGGACCCGAAGAAGTCCAACAGGGTCTTGGAGTTGTCAAGCTCTAATTACGGGTCTCTGTCAGTTCTACGGAGTACCTGTCACCTCCAGCAAGGGCATCAGGCCCCCTACTAATCAAGCTTTCATCAAGAAGTACTGCGTCCCCAGGCAGGCGTAGGGCGAAATACCACAACAGCCTGGGGATGGCCGACAGCGGGCAACAGACGCACCACATTCACCTCTAGAGTTCACCTCAGCTCATCCACAAAAAGGTTAGAGCGTTGCTTACGACCCATGTCTGACCAATAGGCGACCAAGTCCAAAGCCAAAGGTAAGCAAAGTACTAGGTCCGTGACCGACAAGCCATCGCGCGTCCAGCTCAAGACGTTAAAGAAGCGCTACTAGGAGGCAACCTAGTACCTTTTAAATCTTTGCTTGTTATTTGATCACCTTTGTTTCTCAAGTAATAGTAGGACACACCTAGTTGCTCTTGATCCTAGGAATTTAAATAAAACAAGCGCAAGCTCGGAAGGTAGTCATACCTCACAAAAAATATATGTATATATGTATGTTTAGGTAGAAAGATACCTTGGATATGCATGTATATAGCAAAAATATCTCACAAAACATATATATGTATGTTTAGGTAGCAAGATACCTTGATATGCATGTTGTCATACCCTAATTTCGTTCGGGGACCTTTTCTTGATGACATGCGACCTTTCTTTGGTCCTTGTGAGGTGCTTGGCACCCATCATTAGGCAATTTGTGAAATTCCAGGACATGCCGGAAAACCAAAAAAAATATTGATGCACAATCCGTAAGTTTCTGTGAGACACCGAAAATCAAATGGAAGCATCGTTGCATAATTAAGTGAGATTCCGTAACATTCCGTAAGTCAAAAAGGGGATGATTATGTAATCCGCAAGGTTCCGTAACATTACGGAAAGAAAACAAGTATCGTTACGAAATTCGTAAGTTTCTATAACTTTACGAAAAAAGAATCACCAAAAAAAGCAGAGGGAGGTGTACTTAGTAAAAATGGGGGTGCAAATAGCACCCAGGCCCACTTGGGCCCTCCAGAATATTCCTCCAGAAGGCTGTTGCTTCTGGAGGAAGCAAGCTGGCTCGCCTGGGCGAGCTGAGCTCGCTTGGGCGAGCTGGGCGGCAACCACCTCCCCTATTTTGCTATAAATAGGGGAGGAAGTGAAGAAGAAAAGGGTTCAGCCCCTTAGGCACTTCTCTCTCTCTTTCGAATTTGCTTGGAAAAATTGTTTCCGTGAAGAAAATCTAAGCCGAGGTGCTTCCGAAACGTTTCCGTAACGTTTTCCGTGAAGAATTTCGCAAAGGTTTCAACCGTTCTTCGACGTTCTTCATTCGTTCTTCATCGTTCTTCGATCTTCAACGGGTAAGTACCTCGAACCAAGCTTTTCGATTCATTCTATGTACCCATGGTGGTCCACATTGTGTTTCGTGTATCTTTATTCTCATTTCATTTACTTTTTATACCCCCTGTTGACGTGCTTAAGCCATTTTACTTAAGTCATTTCTCGCTTAACTTAAAAATAAAATAAATTTCCACCGAACGTTTGAATTGTATGATCCGTAAACTTTGGTTAAGATAAATTCCGACCGTTCGGTCGTGCCGTAACCACGTTGAAAATCAAAAAAAGAGATAAAAAATAATATAATAATCAAAAAAACATCTTTTAGTAAAATAAAGCAGAAAATCAATCGGACGTTTTCTCTTTGGGATTTCTCATTCTTAATCGAATTGACTAATAACTAAGGTGAAACTAAGGCTAAAATCAACTCGCCTAGTCAAGCTCGTCCATAAAAAATAGGTTTTTGAAGTTTATCATTTCAATTTCTTACTAAGTAAAATGGATCATTTTCAAGGTCCAACACCTTAAAATGATCACCACTTAAGTAAAAAAGAATCACTTGATAAGAAAGAACTACGTAGGTCTGATTTCCTCATCGCAAATTGAGGAATACGTAGGAGCAAAGGGAAACACCCTTGTCGACCACAAAAAAGGAAAAATATAAAAAGGGTATAAAGGATATAAGGACATAAAAGGGAACATAAAAATCAAAGTCATGTTTGCACATTCGATTAAAGGCTGTCGTCCCTTGGGACGGACGTGTGGGGTGCTAATACCTTCCCTGTGCGTAAATACAACTCCCGAACCTTTCACTTAAAAGTTCGTAGATCGCGTCTTTTCCGGTTTTTCCGACGTTTTCCTCAAATAAACGTTGGTGGCGACTCCGCGCGTATTCCTTTCGTGGAACACGCATCCCGCGAGTCTCGCGTCGCCCTCCCACCGAAGGGTAGGTTGCGATAGTTGGCGACTCCACTGGGGACTGTTTTTAGAGAGTTAGGCCATTTAATTTTGTGCAATGTTTTACCATGACGTATCCCTTTGTTAGTTTCCCTTCATTATGTTCTTGTGTGTATAAGCTCTGTATTGCTTTTAGTGCATTTTAAAATGTATGCATGAGGTAAATATTTATTCATTTGATGCACACAAACACCAACACTATTTGCACACACTGTGAGTGAAAAAGGGCCCTATACCCGGGTTCGTGGGAACATAAGGAGTGGAGGTGAATCTGTGATCATGCTAGGTCTCCGACTTGCTTGATTACAGTGAACCCTCATCTAGAGCTTTTCTCTTTGAAAACTTATTGTTGCTAGTAGTCCCTACTGCTACAATATGTTCTTCAAAGAGGATAATACCTCTAGAAACCATCAAGAGAGATATGACTACCTTAGGGGGGTTATCGCTAAATGCCTAGTTAGTTCTCTCCCTTATAGGTCCCTTAAATAGGGGCACGGAGCAAACACGCTGCGTGCCATTTTTCACACTGCCATGCATAAGTATCATATACCCTTTTGCTTATGATCAGTGAATATTGTCATACTATGTACATTCCCGCATTGCGTCTTTTGCATATGCATCACATATGGGTTCTGTCTTGATCCCCTCTGTAAACAAACCAACGGAGGGTCCGTGTCGCCTTCTTAAAAATGTACGTTGGGGCACTTTGCTACCCCTAGACGTTGTATCTAAGAAGGAGACAATTCCTCGGGCCCCCGCATTCCTAGGTTACATCTGTGTCATATGCATTCCTTCATGCATTCATCCATTCCATTCATGAGATATCGGAGTTTTGATTTGCACCAGCTTTTTGTCTCACTTTAGTAAGCATGGGGACAAATCAAACTGGCAAGAGGTTTTACCAAGTCAAGGTTAAAAACCTAGATACCACCAGCATCAAGGAATTAGGGCGGTTGATGGGACCGCTCCAAATGCAAGCCTTCCGCAAGACTTATGGAAAGATCTTAGAGTTGACCTTAGCAGAGGTATCCATAGAAGCCATTGCATCACTCACCCAATACTACGACCAGCCTTTGAGATGCTTCACATTTGGAGACTTCCAATTAGTACCAACCATTGAAGAATTTGAGGAAATTCTAGGATGTCCTCTCGGGGGAAGAAAACCATATCTTTCATCCGGGTGTCTCCCCTCTTTGAGCAGAATTGCAACTGTGGTCAAGGATTCAGCAAGAAGTTTGGACCGCATAAAACAGACTCGGAATGGCATAGCGGGCCTACCACGGGGGTACCTAGAAGACAAGGCGAGGGGTATGGCCAATCAAGGAGATTGGGTCCCGTTTATGGATGTGTTAGCTTTGCTAATTTTTGGGATCGTCCTCTTTCCAAACGTGGATGGTTTGGTGGACCTAGCAGCAATCGACGCTTTCCTTGCATACCACCATAGCAAGAAAAGTCCGGTGGTAGCTGTCTTGGCAGATCTGTTTGACACATTTAACCGAAGATGCGAAAAGAGTAGCGCACGGATCATCTGTTGCTTGCCCGCCCTCTGTGTTTGGTTGGTTTCGCACTTGTTCCAACAAGACACAAGGCATCCATGTCCGCTCCTGAGCCATCGCTCGTGTACTGAAAAGAGGAGAATAGATTGGGACCAGCTTTTGGCTGGGATAGGAGGTAGAACAGTCAGTTGGTTCCCCCGATGGAAGGAAGGAAAAGAAGGAGTCCTTTTCTCATGTGGAGGATACCCAAACATTCCGCTGGTAGGAACGAGGGGTTGTATTAACTACAATCCCGCGCTCGCTATAAGACAACTAGGGTACCCCATAAGGGGAGCCCCGACGGAAGAAAGCATGTCTCCTTTGCTTGTAAGGGATTTCGGCGCACAAAATTTCAAGGCTATACAAAGAATCCATAAGGCATGGGAAACCCTGTTAAGTAAAGATCAAGAGCTTAGGGGCATTCGTAATGGCATCATTGGTGGGTACCACGAATGGCTGAAAGTTCATATACGAGGTTTAGATTGGCTCGCCAAGTTAAAAGTCGTCAGCGAAGAGAGTTTTGAAGCACCGGAAGAGGACGAAGAAGTCCAAGCTCTCAAAAGCGAGTTAGGAAAGGCGAAACTTGCCAAGGAGAAGTTCAAGTTGGCCGCTACACACATTCGGAAGGAGTGTGTCGGGTTACGGGAAGAGAATGCAATTACTGCAAGAGCCCTTGAACAAGAGACCAAGAGGGCTCGCAAGGAAGAGTATGGCCGGAATAAATTTCGCGGAGCTCTATGGGGTAGCAATAGTGAACTCAAGCTGCGAAGGGAAGAGAGGGACCAGTCGCGAGCACATAGCATGGTTCTGAAAGAGGAGTTAGTTGCTTGTTCAAGGTCCAAAAGAAGCTTGTCTCAGCGTTTATGCGAGACGGAGACCAACATGCTAGCTATCATCGCCAAGTACCAAGAAGAGTTAGGTCTAGCCACGGCCCATGAGCATAGAATCGCGGACGAGTATGCTCAAGTATACGCGGAAAAAGAGGCTAGAGGAAGGGTGATCGACTCTTTACACCAAGAGGCAACCATGTGGATGGATCGGTTTGCTCTTACCTTGAACGGGAGTCAAGAACTTCCCCGCTTGTTAGCCAAGGCCAAGGCGATGGCAGACACCTACTCCGCCCCCGAAGAGATTCATGGGCTTCTCGGCTATTGTCAGCATATGATAGACTTAATGGCCCACATAATTAGAAATTGTTAGGAAACTTGTATGGTCTCTCAGACCTTGACTAGATACGACTTTCTTTTTGAAATAAAATGAGTTGGTCCCATGTTTCTACTCCAAAAAGCTTGTGCAAATCAAATCACTCCTACATTTCATCTCTAGCATGCATTTTTTCTTTACCTACTCCTCACGTTTGGTTTTTTAGGGAAAAACACCATAACTAAACGCGCCACAAGGCATCCCTATCGCACCAGATCCAAATCTAGAACGATGGGTGATCAAGAGGAGACACAGGAACAGATGAAAGCCGACATGTCGGCTCAGAAAGAACAAATGGCCTCCATGATGGAGGCCATGTTAAGTATGAAGCAGCTCATAGAGAAGAACGTGGCCACCGCTACCGCTGTCAGTTCGACTGCCGAAGCAGACCCGACTCTCTTGGCAACTGCGCACCATCCTCCTTCAAACATAGTAAGACGGGGAAGGGACACACGGGGGCACGATGGCAGCCCTCACCTGGGATACAACCGAGCGGCTTACCCTTATGGATTGCCGCCCAACTACTCACCACCCGTCTTGCAAGAAGATGCGGGCCACATTGCTTCTCCCGTCCTTGAAAGAGAGCCTCCTCAACAGCCCGACGAAGTCCACAAAGACCCTCAAGACTATGCTCGAAGGGATGTCGAGTTCTATCCCCCGATCCCCGAAGGGCCGGCACCAGGCACGTTGCCTCAACCCAACATCGCGGCACCACCAATAGTTTTGTCCACGGAAGGACCGCCCCCAGCAACTGAAGAAAGGAGGAAGCTCGATCTCCTTGAGGAAAGATTGAGGGCCGTGGAAGGATTTGGTGACTATCCGTTCGCAGACATGACGGATCTTTGGTTAGTACCCGATGTTGTTATTCCCCCGAAGTTCAAAGTGCCGGACTTCGACAAGTATAAAGGGACGACTTGTCCCAAAAACCATCTCAAGATGTACTGCCGTAAGATGGGCGCCCACTCTAAGGATGAGAAGCTATTAATACACTTCTTTCAAGATAGCTTGGCCGGAGCCGCGGTAGTGTGGTACACTAATTTGGAAGCTTCCCGTATCCGTACTTGGAAGGATCTGATTACTGCCTTCCTAAGGCAGTATCAGTACAATTCTGATATGGCTCCCGACCGCACTCAACTGCAGAATATGTTCAAGAAAGAGGGTGAAACCTTTAAAGAATATGCGCAGCGGTGGAGGGATTTGGCGGCACAAGTAGCTCCTCCCATGGTTGAGAGAGAGATGATCACCATGATGGTAGACACTCTGCCAGTGTTCTACTATGAGAAGCTAGTAGGTTACATGCCGTCCAGCTTTGCGGATCTAGTATTTGCCGGGGAAAGAATCGAGGTAGGATTGAAAAGAGGAAAGTTTGATTACGTTTTCTCCACAAATGCGAATGCCAAAAGAATCGGGGCAACAAGGGCAAAAAGGAAGGAAGGAGATGCCCATGCTGTCTCTTCAACACCCGCGTGGGTCAAACCCCAGCAAACGTCTCATGGTACCCATCAGTACGCGCAACATCACCCGAGCATCTCGGCTCATACCGGGAACGCCTCTAGTTCAACACCCGTGCAGCCTAAGGCACCCACCCAGAGGGAAGCTCCCCAAATTCCAACTCCGAACACGACTCGACCGGCCGGTAATTCCAACACGACAAGGAACTTCCCTCCGAGGCCATTTCCGGAATTCACCCCACTCCCAATGACGTACGAAGATCTTTTGCCATCCCTCATCGCCAATCATTTGGCCGTGGTAACTCCCAGAAGGGTCCTCGAACCCCCTTTCCCGAAGTGGTATGACCCTAACGCAACCTGCAAGTACCATGGGGGTGTCCCGGGGCATTCCGTTGAAAAATGCTTGGCCCTTAAATACAAGGTCCAACATTTAATGGATGCTGGATGGCTAACTTTCCAAGAGGATCGGCCCAATGTGAGAACCTACCCGCTCGCCAATCATGGAGGGGGAGCGGTTAATGCCGTTGAGTCCGATAGGCCACACAGGTCTAAACCTTTAAGGGATGTGGCAACCCCTAGGAGGTTTATCTTTGAGGCCCTACAAAAAGGAGGTGTGATTCCCCATAGTGGGTGTAAGGAGGATTCCTGTTTGCTACATTCCGGCGAGCTGCATGACATGGAGACGTGTTTGGGAGTAGAGGAGTTGTTACAGCGGGTGATAGATCAAGGTCGACTGGAAGTCGGCAGTGAAGGAAAAGAAGAGCAGCATATGTGCATGCAGTCCACGGATGGGAGCAGTGTTGCGAAGCCCAAACCCTTGGTGATATACTTCACCAAAAGCGCAGCTTCGCAAAAGCCCGGACACCCCTTAGTAGCCAAACCTGTTCCTTTCCCATACCAAAGTAGCCATGCAGTACCATGGAGATATACACCTCCGAGGGAGAAGGAAGAAGAAGCCACCGACGTCAGCTCGTTGTCAGCTAAACAAATATCACGGGACTGAGTGGTGTGACCCATAGTGGTCGTGTGTTCGCGCCTCCGGACCTACCAGTCCAACCCGCGGACGTCAAGGGAAAAGGAAAAGTGGTGGAGGAACAAGATGGCGAAGCACCCCACGCTTCGAATAAAGATATTCCGGCAAAGGGCCTCCCGGAGAAAAAGGATGGTAAAAAGGAGGTGTCGCTAGAGGAAGCCAGCGAGTTCCTCCAGATAATTCAGCAGAGCGAATTCAAGGTTATTGAACAGCTCAACAAAACCCCGGCCAGGGTCTCGCTGTTGGAGTTACTTATGAGCTCCGAGCCTCATCGAGCTCTGCTAGTAAAAGTTCTGAACGAGGCCCATGTGGCCCAAGATATCTCGGTAGAAGGTTTCGGAGGGCTGGTCAACAATATCACTGCCAACAACTATCTTGCCTTCGCCGAAGAAGAAATCCCTGCCGAGGGGAGAGGGCATAATAAGGCTTTACACGTATCAGTCAAGTGTATGGACCATATCGTAGCCAAGGTGCTCATCGATAATGGTTCCAGTTTAAACGTGATGCCTAAGAGCACTTTGGAGAAATTACCATTCAATGCTTCCCACTTAAAGCCGAGTTCAATGGTGGTTCGTGCCTTCGACGGCACTCGCCGAGAGGTTAGGGGAGAGATCGATCTCCCAGTACAAATAGGCCCTCACACCTGTCAAGTCACCTTCCAAATAATGGATATTAACCCCCCTTACAGCTGTCTGTTGGGGCGCCCGTGGATCCACTCAGTGGGAGTTGTGCCCTCTACACTCCACCAAAAGTTGAAATTCATAGTGGAGGGGCACTTGGTCATCGTGTCAGGCGAGGAAGACATCTTGGTAAGCTGCCCATCCTCTATGCCTTATGTGGAAGCCGCAGAAGAATCGTTAGAAACCGCTTTCCAGTCTTTTGAGGTGGTCAGCATTTCCTCCGTGGACTCCTTCTCTGGGCAGCCTTGTCTGTCCGATGCAGCAGTAATGATGGCCCGAGTTATGTTGGGGAACGGTTATGAACCCGGAATGGGTTTAGGCAAAGACAACGGCGGCATAACTAGCCTGATAAATGCCCAAGGAAATCGTGGGAAGTATGGTTTAGGCTATAAGCCCACTCAGACGGACATGAAAAGAAGCATCGCGGGAAGGAAGAGCAGTGGTCAAAGTTCGCGTTGGAGACAAGAAAGTGAAGGAAGCCCGCCCTGCCACATAAGTAGAAGCTTTATAAGCGCGGGTCTGGGAGACAAAGGTCAAGTGGTCGCGATATACGAAGATGATGTTCCGAGTACATTAGATTCGGTACGACCATGCCCTCCTGATTTCCAGCTGGGAAATTGGCAAGTGGAGGAACGCCCCGGCATTTACGCAACGAGCATAATGTAAACCTTTACGGTTTTAAAAGCTCTATAGTTGGGCCTAGGCTTTAGAGTTTTTCCTTTTGTTAAGGCTTTGTGTCTTTTGTTGTTGATTTTATAATACAAGGATCTTTCTTCATCTGTTCCTACGTCTCTACCCATTCTCATTCATTTGCATGTTTACTTCTTTTTCTGAAACGGCAGATTCGATGACGAGTCCCCCGAAGGTACTAATACCTGGGACCCGCCTATTGACTTCGAGCAAGAAATGAATCAAACGGAAGATGAAGGAAACGAGGATGTGGGACTTCCCCCAGAATTAGAAAGAATGGTCGCCCATGAGGACCAAGAAATGGGGCCTCATCAAGAAGAAACAGAGCTGGTAGACTTAGGAATTGGCAGTGGAAAAAGGGAAGTAAAGATAGGTACAGGTATTACCGCACCTATCTGTAAAGAATTAATAATCCTGCTAAAAGACTACCAAGACATCTTTGCTTGGTCATACCAAGATATGCCCGGTTTGAGTTCTGACATTGTACAGCACCGATTACCTCTAAATCCCGAGTGTTCCCCGGTAAAACAGAAACTGAGAAGGATGAAGCCCGAAACATCCTTGAAGATAAAAGAAGAAGTGAAGAAGCAATTTGACGCTGGTTTTCTGGCCGTCGCCCGGTATCCAGAATGGGTTGCCAACATCGTACCGGTCCCTAAGAAAGATGGGAAAGTACGAATGTGTGTGGATTATCGGGACCTGAATCGGGCCAGTCCCAAGGACAATTTTCCTTTACCACACATCGATATCCTCGTAGATAACACGGCCAATTTCGCTTTATTTTCCTTCATGGACGGTTTCTCTGGTTACAATCAGATAAAGATGGCGCCCGAGGATATGGAAAAGACTACTTTCGTCACCCTGTGGGGGACGTTCTGTTACAAGGTGATGTCCTTTGGACTCAAGAATGCCGGGGCAACTTATCAACGGGCCATGGTAGCTTTGTTCCATGATATGATGCATCAAGAGATCGAGGTCTACGTGGACGACATAATTGCTAAATCTAAATCCGAGGAAGAACACCTTGTCAACCTGCGGAAGTTGTTCGAAAGGCTTAAGAAATATCAATTAAGGTTGAACCCCGCTAAGTGTACCTTTGGGGTCAAATCAGGGAAATTGCTTGGTTTCGTTGTAAGCCAGAAAGGGATAGAGGTAGACCCCGAAAAGGTGAAGGCTATCCTTGAGATGCCAGAACCCCGTACAGAGAGGCAAGTCCGAGGTTTCCTGGGACGCTTGAATTATATTGCCAGATTCATATCGCAGCTCACCGCCATTTGTGAGCCGTTGTTCAAACTCTTACGCAAAAACCAAACTGATCGCTGGAATAAGGATTGCCAAGAAGCTTTTGGAAGGATCAAAAAGTGCCTTATGAATCCTCCCGTGCTTATGCCACCAGTACCTGGAAGGCCTCTCATTTTGTACATGACAATCTTGGACGAGTCAATGGGGTGTATGCTGGGGCAACATGACGAATCCGGGAAGAAAGAGCGCGCTGTTTACTACCTAAGTAAGAAGTTCACGACCTGTGAGATGAATTACTCCTTGCTCGAAAGAACGTGTTGTGCTTTAGTATGGGCATCCCATCGCCTAAGGCAGTACATGCTGAGCCATACTACCTGGTTGATATCCAAAATGGACCCGGTTAAGTACATCTTTGAAAAGCCAGCTCTCACAGGACGAATCGCCCGGTGGCAAGTCCTGCTATCCGAGTTTGATATAGTCTACGTCACCCAAAAGGCGATAAAAGGAAGCGCCTTAGCAGATTATTTGGCTCAACAGCCTCTTAACGACTACCAGCCCATGCATCCTGAATTCCCGGATGAGGACATCATGGCCTTGTTTGAGGAAAAATTGGACGAAGATCGGGACAAATGGACCGTATGGTTTGACGGAGCGTCAAACATTCTAGGTCATGGCGTTGGGGTAGTGTTGGTCTCTCCGGACAATCAATGTGTACCTTTCACAGCCAGGCTAGGATTCGACTGCACCAACAACATGGCCGAATATGAAGCATGTGCCCTAGCCGTCCAGGCAGCAATTGACTCCAATGTCAAACTACTCAAGGTGTACGGCGACTCAGCGTTGGTAATCCATCAGCTGAAAGGGGAATGGGAAACTAGAGATCCCAAGCTGATACCCTACAAAGCTATATCAAGGAATTGGCTAAGACCTTCGATGAGATCTCCTTCCATCATGTTCCCCGCGAGGAAAATCAAATGGCGGATGCACTTGCTACGTTGGCGTCTATGTTCCAGCTAACACCGCACGGGGATCTACCCTACATTGAATTTTGGTGTCGTGGCAAACCCGCGCATTGTTGCCAAGTGGAAGAGGAACGGGACGGAAAGCCTTGGTATTTCGACATCAAGCGATATGTCGTAAGCAAAGAATACCCGCCAGAGATTGCCGACAATGATAAAAGGACATTGAGAAGGTTGGCAGCCAGTTTCTTCATGAGCGGAAGCATACTGTATAAGAGAAATCACGACATGACACTCCTGCGGTGTGTGGATGCCAGGGAGGCAAATCACATGATCGAGGAAGTCCATGAGGGCTCGTTTGGAACACATGCCAATGGGCATGCTATGGCCAGGAAGATCCTAAGAGCAGGTTATTACTGGCTTACCATGGAAAGTGATTGTTATGTCCATGTGAGGAAATGCCACAAATGTCAAGCATTCGCAGATAATGTCAATGCTCCACCACATCCTCTGAATGTCATGTCCACCCCTTGGCCTTTCTCCATGTGGGGAATAGATGTCATCAGGGCCATTGAGCCCAAGGCCTCGAATGGTCATCGCTTCATCCTCGTAGCGATAGATTATTTCACCAAGTGGGTCGAGGCGGCTTCCTATACCAGTGTCACGAGGGGTGTAGTGGTCAGGTTCATTAAGAAAGAGATCATCTGCCGATATGGTTTGCCAAGGAAGATTATCACGGACAACGGCACCAACCTGAATAACAAGATGATGGGGGAAATGTGCGAGGAGTTTAAAATCCAGCATCACAATTCCACGCCCTACTGAGTGGGCTCAAACGCGCTATGACCAGCTCAACCTCATTGAGGGTAAGCGCTTAACAGCCATGAGTCATGGGCGTTTGTACCAGCAAAGAATGAAGAGTGCATTCGACAAGAAAGTACGTTTGCGCAAGTTCCATGAGGGAGACCTTGTGCTAAAGAAAATGTCCCATGCTGTCAAGGACAATCGAGGGAAATGGGCCCCGAACTACGAAGGGCCTTTTGTTGTGAAGAGGGCTTTCTCCGGAGGAGCCCTGGTGCTTACCAACATGGATGGTGAAGAGTTACCTTCACCCGTGAATTCTGATGTCGTCAAGCGATATTATGCTTAGAAGCTGGGGCAATTAAGGATGTCGCTGCATGTTCATTATCTTTATGCATTTTCTGGATTTCCCCCAAGGATTTCCCGTCTGCTGTATCTTTCGTTACAATCTTTCAAAGAAATGAACGTGGATGCGAGGCTTTAGTCCTCACGTTGGTTTCAAACCTTGCATTTGATTTGTGATCACCTGAGCCCTTCCGCTCAGTTCGTGGGATGCCCCAAGCGCTTAATTAAAATTGAACCTAAACCAACTTGTGCTAAGATTCGCTGCGTTTGAAAACATTCATGCATACGCATACGCATGCATATTGTTGTGGTAAGACAGGGGCAGGATCATCTTGAGCTACCTTCTGGGGTGAGGACAAAATGTGGACGGCAGAAACCAATCAAGGTAAGACAATGACGCGGTCAAGATTGGCCATACCTGGTTGTTTATTACTTGCAGGTACTTAGGGACGGATGCAAGTGGGGATGGGGTCACGACCGACCGATCGTTGCCCCTTCTCTGCGCGAAACAAGCAGAGAATGTCGCTGCATGGCAGCCCCGTATCCTTTGTATTCGCAGTTTTCTTTTACTATTTGTTTGTTTTAAAAAGTAAAAATAAGTAATCAACGCCTAATTCTAACCTAAGTAAGTTCAAGTTAGGCAAGACGCTAATCCATGAGAAAGGAGGGGACATGGTTAATGTTCCCCTAAAAAAAAAAATGCAGGTTAGCTCGCCTGGGCGAGCCACCCCTGCACCAAATTATAAGAATGACGAAAGGGGGGACGTTTTTGCATTCAAAAACTTCTTTTCCCCCCTTTCAAAAGCCATACCCACGGGATTTACGAGCTGGCAGCCCTAGGGTCATCATTTTTTGCATTTTTTGATTCCGTTTCGCGCTGTTGTTCATCACCAACAGGTAAGTATTCCATCCCTAAGCTTTCTAGCTTTTCATTGGTGTATTTTGATCTTCTTTTTGTGCTCTAAAGTGTGGGAATGTGCTCAGATATGTGGGGCAATTTTGGTTTGTTTTCTTGCTTGATTGGGTTGGATTGGGGGTTTGTATGGGATGGCCCTAGGCCTATAATGCATTTTGAAACAATGGGACATGCCACATTGTCCCCGTTCTCTTGCTATTGATACCTAAACGCGCGCCCACCAAGTGTTCGGTGAAATGCCTCAATGTCATTAGCGCGTGACTTTTGTAAGGAAACAACCCATGGGGCATTTTGGTTTGCACATATTTTCTATTTTTTGGGACATGCATTCATTCCCGAAAAAGGCTAGATTAATTGCCCCACATATATCCTAGGCCTAGGAACTAAAATTTTATGCAAAAAGAACACAAGAGGACGTGTACCCTTTTTGGCCAGCAATCAGCTATGGGCCACGCTACAATAATTTCCCTACGCCTAGATGTTTAGGAATTTTGCTCATCATAAACGTGTAGGTTTAGAATAGGTAGCAAAATACCTTTGGCAATTTACACTTTGGGTGTGGTAGCAAAATACTTGGATGTATGTACATGTAATTTTTGGTAGTCAAAATGTCTCACAAAAAAAATATATAAATATGTTGCATGTTATGTAAAGAAAATACATTACTAAAAAAATATACCTTTTAATTTGAATACAATTTTAGTCAGCAAAAGAAAATATACTTGAATTTGCATGCGACTTTAGGTAGCAAAAACAGCATGAAATGTAGCACCTTATTGTGTAGATAGTCAAGATTCATCATGAAGTTTGTATATGCATAAATATTAGAAATACCGGAATGTGCACATGTGCAATTTTTGGTACCCCAAATGCTTTGAGTATGCATGTATGTAAATTTAGCCAAGGAAGTGCATGTGATGTAGGTAGCAAATACACCTTGGAAGTACATATAAATAATCTAGGTAATGGATGTGTCTTGATTGTACATGGGTACATTTTTTTTCTTAGTTATAAGAATGTCTTGTGCAAGTGAACATTCGTAAAGAAGTATGTGCATAAGTTTACTCTAAATTTACATTGATGTTTGTATTTATTGGAGGAGGTTGTATGCCATTTTTGTTTTAAGG
Source organism: Glycine max (assembly GCF_000004515.6). Lineage (NCBI taxonomy): Eukaryota > Viridiplantae > Streptophyta > Magnoliopsida > Fabales > Fabaceae > Glycine > Glycine max. The sequence continues at coordinate 27,462,575 of NC_038243.2, forward strand.
GTAGCATTTCTTGGTAAAACTAACTTTCCAAATGTTTGCCTTCGCAGGAAATGGCCCCGAGGAAGCTTGCCTCAAAGAGGTCCAGGAAGGACAAGGCGGCCGAAGGAACTAGTTCCGCTCCGGAGTATGACAGTCACCGTTTTAGGAGCGCGGTACACCAGCAGCGCTTCGAGGCCATCAAGGGATGGTCGTTTCTCCGGGAGCGACGCGTCCAGCTCAAGACGTTAAAGAAGCGCTACTAGGAGGCAACCTAGTACCTTTTAAATCTCTGCTTGTTATTTGATCAGCTTTGTTTCTCAAGTCATAGTGGGACACACCTAGTTGCTCATGATCCTAAGAATTTAAATAAAACGAGCACAAGCTCGGAAGGTAGTCATACCTCACAAAATATATGTATGCGTGTTTAGGTAGTGAAAAATACCTTAGATATGCATGTATGTAATTTAGGTAGCAAACAACTACCTCACAAAATATATATATGTATGTTTAGGCAGAAAGATACCTTAGATATGCATGTATGTAAACAAAAACACACTTCACAAAATATATATATGTATGTTTAGGTAGAAAGATACCTTGGATATGCATGTATACAGCAAAAATACCTTACAAAATATATATATGTATGTTTAGGTAGAAAGATACCTTGGATATGCATGTATATAGCAAAAATACCTCACAAAAATATACACATGTTTAGGTAGCAAAATACCTCATGAAAAAAAAAGGAAAAAAAACAAACGAGAAAAAGAAATGAACAAATGAAAAACAAATGAAAAAAGAGAGGAAAAAGAAAAATAAGTTATCTAGCTAAAAAACCAACATGCTTTTGAAAGAGATCACTTCCAACTTTTCTTTGAAAAAATTCGCTGATCATAGCTAGTTTTTTAAAAAACGTGTATACACCTGAAGGGTGAATGCTGTGAAGATTTTCCCAGACGCCCGAAATGGACTCGAATGAATGCACAAATTGATAAAAGAACATATTTTGGAAACATTGGGTTGATTTAAAATAGAGGAAATAAATCCTGAGCCCTAGCATCACATGACCATAAAAATTTGACACTTGAGTGTCCGCATAGGTGCATGCATGACCAGTTTTGCATAAAATTTCCAAATCATCATTTTTGCATTGGTGTCATGGAAATAATGTGGGGCATCCCTTTTTATCCTTGAACCAAACCAAACCCTGACATGTATCATGTCTAGCCATTCTACAAACCTTGAGCCAACATCCTGACTCACCATAAACCTTGACCCAGGGTGAGAATGTCAATCCTTACCCTCGGAAGCAAAAAAGAAAAGAAGGAAAATTTCCAATCAAAGAAAGAAAAAAAAAGAGGAAAGGAAATTTCCAATCAAAGAGAAAGAAAAGAAGAGGAAAGGAAATTCCCAATCAAAGAGTGGGAGAAAGAAAAAGAAAAGAAAGAACAATACAGAATTGTCACCAAATGAACAAAAGAAAGAAAAGGAAACCATGACCTAAAAGTGGTCTTCTCCCTTTGATTACCAACCAAAATCCTGTGCGTCGGTGACTTGTTCGCCTCGCGTCAAACAAAAACAGAAAAGGAAAAAAGCCAACAAAAAAATCAAAAGCCAAAAACACACAAAAGCCGAAAAACCCATCAAAAGAACCCATTCCCAAGGGAAGTCCTATTGATCCATGATCACGCATGTAATTTTTTATTTGATAGGAAATAATTTGCAAAGTCAAGTCATGACATATCTATGATCCGGAATTAGGATGAAAGACTTACCTGTGCGAGATTGATACACTTTGAGTGATTTTCTTCTATTTTGACGAACCCAGTGTTTCCTCTAAATGGTCATTTAGAAACGAAATGCTAACATCCAAAGTCTCATTTATGGTTATGGGGGGGTTTCATCAGCAGACTCTCCTTCCCCGGTAGACGCATTGTTTTTCACTCCAAAAAGCATATGCTGCTCTAATCAGCTGGAATATTTGTCTCTTTACTAAAGCATGTTTGCATTTTAGTGGAGAAAACACCAAGACTTTTTAAGTCTCACAAGTTATCTAGAACTACGTAGGTCTGAGTTCCTCATTGGAGGATACGTAGGAGCAAGAGCCTTGCTTTTGTCGGCCGCCCCATAATCTTTGTCATACTGACCCTGAGGTCATGTGACATGCACCCTTGTGTCATCCAGAGGCGGCAGGCCCGATGACATGCGGAGATAACTTACGGTTATCCGCACCCTTGTGTCATCCAGAGGCGGCGGGCCCGATGACACGCGGAGATACCTTACGGTTATCCGCACCCTTTTTGTCATCCAGAGGCGGCGGGCCCGATGACACGCGGAGATACCTTACGGTTATCCGCACCCTTTTTGTCATCCAGAGGCGGCGGGCCCGATGACACGCAGAGACAAAATTTGGTCATTCTGCACCCTTGTGTCATCCAGAGGCGGCGGGCCCGATGACATGCGGAGATACCTTACGGTTATCCGCACCCTTGTGTCATCCAGGGGCGGCGGACCCGATGACACGCGGAGATACCTTACGGTTATCCGCACCCTTTTGTCATCCAGAGGCGGCGGGCCCGATGACACGCAGAGACAAAATTTGGTCATTCTGCACCCTTGTGTCATCCAGAGGCGGCGGGCCCGATGACACGCGGAGATACCTTACGGTTATCCGCACCCTTTTGTCATCCAGAGGCAGCGGGCCCGATGACACGCGGAGATACCTTACGGTTATCCGCACCCTTTTGTCATCCAGAGGCAAAATTTGGTCATTCTGCACCCTTGTGTCATCCAGAGGCGGTGGGCCCGATGACACGCGGAGATACCTTACGGTTATCCGCACCCTTTTGTCATCCAGAGGCGGCGGGCCCGATGACACGCAGAGACAAAATTTGGTCATTCTGCACCCTTGTGTCATCCAGAGGCGGCGGGCCCGATGACACGCGGGGATACCTTACGGTTATCCGCACCCTTTTGTCATCCAGAGGCGGCGGGCCCGATGACATGCAGAGACTGACATAGTCTTCTGCACCTTTTGTTCCTCCGGGAACAACAAGTCATTTACATGCGGAAATTTTATGGTCACCCGCGACTCTCGTCAACCGAGAGGAACGAAATTAGTGTCATACCCTAATTTCGTCCGGGGACCTTTGCTTGATGACATGCGACCTTTCTTTGGTCCTTGTGAGGTGCTTGGCACCCATCATTAGGCAATTTGTGAAATTCTGGGAACAACAAGTCATTTGCATGTGGAGATTTTATGGTCACCCGCGACTCTCATCAAATCGAGAGGAACGAAATTAGTGTCTTATCTTTACTTTCCTTTTATCTCCAATAAAAGACAAGTAAAGAGGGGCAACTGTCATACCCTAATTTTGTCCGGGGACCTTTGCTTGATGACATGCGACCTTTCTTTGGTCCTTGTGAGGTGCTTGGCACCCATCATTAGGCAATTTGTGAAATTCCAGGACATGCCGGAAAACCAAAAAAAATATTGATGCACAATCCGTAAGTTTCCGTGACACACCGGAAATCAAATGGAAGCATCGTTGCATAATTAAGTGAGATTCCGTAACATTCCGTAAGTCAAAAAGGGGATGATTATGTAATCCGCAAGGTTCCGTAACATTACGGAAAGAAAACAAGTATCGTTACGAAATTCGTAAGTTTCCGTAACTTTACGAAAAAAGAATCACCAAAAAAAGCAGAGGGAGGTGTACTTAGTAAAAATGGGGGTGCAAATAGCACCCAGGCACACTTGGGCCCTCCAGAATATTCCTCCAGAAGGCTGTTGCTTCTGGAGGAAGCAACCTGGCTCGCCTGGGGGAGCTGGGCGGCAACCACCTCCCCTATTTTGCTTTAAATAGGGGAGGAAGTGAAGAAGAAAAGGGTTCAGCCCCTTAGGCACTTCTCTCTCTTTCGAATTTGCTTGGAAAAATTGTTTCCGTGAAGAAAATCTAAGCCGAGGCGCTTCCGAAATGTTTCCGTAACGTTTTCCGTGAAGAATTTCACAAAGGTTTCAACCGTTCTTCGACGTTCTTCATTCGTTCTTCATCGTTCTTCGATCTTCAACGGGTAAGTACCTCGAACCAAGCTTTTCGATTCATTCTATGTACCCATGGTGGTCCACATTGTGTTTCGTGTATCTTTATTCTCATTTCATTTACTTTTTATACCCCCTGTTGACGTGCTTAAGCCATTTTACTTAAGTCATTTCTCGCTTAACTTAAAAATAAAATAAATTTCCACCGAACGTTTGAATTGTATGATCCGTAAACTTTGGTTAAGATAAATTCCGACCGTTCGGTCGTGCCGTAACCACGTTGAAAATCAAAAAAAGAGATAAAAAATAATATAATAATAAAAAAAACATCTTTTAGTAAAATAAAGCGGAAAATCAATCGGACGTTTTCTCTTTGGGATTTCTCATTCTTAATCGAATTGACTAATAACTAAGGTGAAACTAAGGCTAAAATCAACTCGCCTAGTCAAGCTCGTCCATAAAAAATAGGTTTTTGAAGTTTATCACTTCAATTTCTTACTAAGTAAAATGGATCATTTTCAAGGTCCAACGCCTTAAAATGATCACCACTTAAGTAAAAAAGAATCACTTGATAAGAAAGAACTACGTAGGTCTGATTTCCTCATCGCAAATTGAGGAATACGTAGGAGCAAAGGGAAACACCCTTGTCGACCACAAAAAAGGAAAAATATAAAAAGGGTATAAAGGATATAAGGACATAAAAGGGAACGTAAAAATCAAAGTCATGTTTGCACATTCGATTAAAGGCTGCCGTCCCTTGGGACGGACGTGTGGGGTGCTAATACCTTCCCCGTGCGTAAATACAACTCCCGAACCTTTCACTTAAAAGTTCGTAGATCGCGTCTTTTCCGGTTTTTCCGACGTTTTCCTCAAATAAACGTTGGTGGCGACTCCGCGCGTATTCCTTTCGTGGAACACGCATCCCGCGAGTCTCGCATCGCCCTCCCGCCGAAGGGTAGGTTGCGACACATGTATATAGCAAAAATATTATACGTATGTTTAGGTAGCAAAATACCTCATGAAAAAAGAGAGAGAAAAAAGAAAGCGAGCAAGAAAAGAATAGAAAAGAAAAGAAAAAAAAATAGTAAAGGTTGTCTAGCTAAAAAAACAACATGCTTGTGAAAAGGGATAACTTCCCGCTTTTCTTTGAAAAATTCACTGATCATAACCAGTTTTTGAAAGAATGTGTATACACCTGAAGGGTGAATGCTGTGAAAACTTTCCCGGATGCCCAAAATGGACTCGAATGAATGCACAAATTGATAAAAGAACGTATTTTGGAAACACTGGGTTGACTAAAATAGAAAAAATAAATCCTGAGCCCTAGTGTCACATGACCATAAAAACTTGATGTTTGAGTGTCCACATGGGTGCATGCATGACCAGTTTGGCATAAAATTTCCTAATCATCATTGTTGCATGTGTATCATGGGAATAAATGTGGGACATCCCCTTCATCCCCGAACCGCTGGCCAAACCCTGACATATATCATGACCAGCCGTTCTACAAGCCTTGAGCCAGAATCCCAACTTACCATAAACCTTGACCCAGGGTGAGAATGTCAATCCTTGCCCTCGGAAGAAAATACAAAAAGAAAAGAAAATTCCCAAACCAAGAAAGGGAGGAGACACAAAAAAAAAAGAAAGAAAATTCCCAATAAAAGAGTGGGAGAAAGCAAAAAAAGAAAGAAAAATTCTCGATCAAAGATCGAAAGAAAACAGAAGAAATATGCAGAAAGGTCTTTGGACCAGACAATAACTGAACAATACAGAATTGTCACCAAGTAAACAAAAAAAGAAAGGAAACCACGACCCGAAGTGGCCCTCTCCCTTTGATTGCCAACCAAAATCCTGTGCGCTAGCGACTTTCTTGCCCCGCACTAAACAAAAATAGAAAAGGAAAAGGCCCAAAAACACTCAAAGCCAAATTTACCACCAAAAGAACCCATTCCCAAGGAAAGTCCTATTGATCCATGATCACGCATGTAATCTTTGATTTGATAGGAAATGATTTGCAAAATCAAGTCATAACATATCTACGGTTCGGAATTAGGATAAAACACTTACCTGTGTGAGATTGATACACTTTGAGTGATTTTCTCCTATCTTTGTTGGACCCAGTGTTTCCTCTAAATGGTCGTTTAGAAACGAAGTGCTAACATCCAAAATCTCATTTATGGTTATGAGGAAATTTCATCAGCATACTCTCCTTCCCCGATAGACACATTGTTTTTCATCCAAAAAGCATATGTTGCTCTGATCAGTTGGAAGTTTTGTCTCTTTACTAAAGCATGTTCGCATTTTGGTAAAGAAAACACTGAGACTATTTTTAGTCTCACAGTTAGCAAGAACTACGTAGGTCTGAGTTCCTCATCACAAATTGAGGATACGTAGGAGCAAAAGCTCTGCTTTTGTTGACCACCCCACTTTTTATTACCGTGTCCCAAGAGACCGGTGGCATGCGGAGCCACATGACTGTGGGATCCCCAGATTCATGTTCTTTTATGTTTCATCCTTTATCATTTACATGACTTGAGGGACTAACGTTTGTTTTTTTTATGTCGCGATTGTCATTTGTTTTGTGCATATATTTTGTTTGGACTATTGCGTTAGTGCTTACTTCGTTGTTGTCAATAGTGTTTGTTGAAATTCCGGAACCGTGTAGAGTTTTTCATTTAGGGACGTCGTTCTAAAAAATAAAATGAACCAAAAATCCTAATAAAAAGAAAGAAGCGCTGTGAATAAAGTCATGTTCATAAAGGAAAGAAAAAGGTTTTTTATTTATGCATGTATGTAAAAGGAGAATGTGTATAGAAAGATTCTTGTGTGTAAATGATGCGTGGAAAGGAATTCTTGTGTGTATGAGCAACGAGTGTATATGAAGAAACTTTTTGTGTGAACCATAAGTGTGTGTTGGGAAAAATGAAAAAAATCTTTGAATGTAAGTAGGGTTTGTATATAGACCGTGTGACGTAAAATTCTAGTGCGTGTACAGAAACAGTTTGTCGTACAAAGAAAGACTTTCCTCATAAAGGACCACAGGTGTATAGTTTTAATGAACATATAAAACAAAAGAAAAAGAAAGAAAGACCGCAAAGATCGACATGTCATAGTTGAGGAGTATAAATCATTCGTAAAGAGCAAACGCATCTTCTGGAAACAAGGGACTGATGCTAAGAGTTTATTTTCCAGAATGAACCGAGATAAGGATGGATGAATTCATTGAACTGATGAAAGAACATAACTTGGAAACATTGGGTCGGTCTGTGTAAATTCCCAACCGTAGTATTACAATGCCATAAACAGGATGCTTGAGTGCCCACTTGGCTGTAGCCATGACTGATTTTGCACGTTGTTTTCAAATCATCATTGTCACGCGTGCCTTATGGAATAATACGGAAGTTTGGGCCGAGAGCGACACCTTGACCCCCAAATTTGTCTCGCCCCAGATATCAAGATTGGGGTTCCCACAATAAAAGATCCCATTGAGACACAACCTTAGACCTCTTTGAACCTTGGCCTATCAAAAGAATCCTCCTCCTTTCCCCGGAGGCAAAGGACAGTGAAATCTCCTCAAGGGAGAGCAAATAGAATGCTGAACCCGATTTCCCAAAGAAAGGGATGGGGAAGGAAAAGTGAAAAGAAAGAGAAGGAAGAAATAGAAAGAAAGAAAGAAAAAGAGAAAAATGAAAATCAAGAAAAGAACAAAAGAAAGGAAAGAAGGATTCCCGATCAAAGATCGAGAGGGAGTAAAAAGGGAAAAGAAGCAACTCTCGATCAACGAAAGAAAGAGGATAGAAAGTCTCCAAAGCCAGATTGCCACTCAGAATCATTCTTGACTAGCAATATCCCACCCCACATGAACGAAGAGGAAAAGACCGAAACACCCAGTCCACTCTCAAAAAACCTGACCTCGGGAAAATCCTATTGGTCTGTGATCGTACGTTTGATCTATGATTCGATAGGAAGTCACGTGCAAAATAGAGTCATGGTGCAGTTATTGGTTGGGAATAGGCTAAGACACTTGCCTTGTGAGTTTTATACACCATGAGTGATTTATTTTCAAATTAGCCCCATGTTTCCCCTGCGTGTTCGTTTGAAAGCTAGAAGTTGACGTCCTACTCTTCATTCTGGGTTACAAGGAAGATTACCCTTGGCACAAGTATATTGTTTCTCTAAGATGTGGTGCTCTCACGAATGATTTATTTTTCTTTGCAAAAAGCATGTTATCCTTTAGGTGAAAAAACCCGGTGGATCGTTCGGTCCTGCCAAACATCCTTTTCCGGAGCCACGTGAGTGAATTGCGTTGTCATTCACGTGTCCTCCACTTTTGAGTTTGGAGCTGTATTCCATGATTGCCTAAGAGAGGACCCTCAAGGCAATCCTCCATTCTCATCCTTTTCCGGAGCCACATGAATGTTATTGCTTAGGGCTGTTCATGTGTTCTCCACTTTTGAGTTTGGAGCTGTATTCCATGATTGCCTAAGAGAGGACCCTCAAGGCAATCCTCCATTCTCATCCTTTTCCGGAGCCACGTGAGTGAATTGCATTGTCATTCACGTGTCCTCCATTTTCGAGTTTGGAGCTGTATTCCATGATTGCCTAAGAGAGGACCCTCAAGGCAATCCTCCATTCTCGTCCTTTTCCGGAGCCATATGAATGTTATTGCTTAGGGCTGTTCATGTATTCTCCACTTTTGAGTTTGGAGCTGTATTCCATGATTGCCTAAGAGAGGACCCTCAAGGCAATCCTCCATTCTCATCCTTTTCCGGAGCCACGTGAGTGAATTGCGTTGTCATTCACGTGTCCTCCATTTTCGAGTTTGGAGCTGTATTCCATGATTGCCTAAGAGAGGGACCCTCAAGGCAATCCTCCATTCTCATCCTTTTCCGAAGCCACATGAAGGTATTGCTTAGGGCTGTTCATGTGTTCTCACTTTTGAGTCTGGGAGATGTGTTCCATGAATGGCCTAAGAGAGGACCCTCAAGGCAATCCTCCATTCTCATCCTTTTCTGGAGCCACATGAATGCTATTGCTTAGGGCTATTCATGTGTTCTCCACTTTTAAGTCTGGAGCTGTGTTCCATGATTGCCTAAGAGAGGACCCTCAAGGCAATCCTCCATTCTCATCCTTTTCCGGAGCCACGTGAGTGAATTGCGTTGTCATTCACGTGTCCTCCATTTTTGAGTCTGGAGCTGTGTTCCATGATTGCCTAAGAGAGGACCCTCAAGGCAATCCTCCATTCTCATCCTTTTCCGGAGCCACGTGAATGAATTGCGTTGTCATTCACGTGTCTTCCATTTTCGAGTTTGGAGCTGTATTCCATGATTGCCTAAGAGAGGACCCTCATGGCAATCCTCCTTTCTCGTCCTTTTCCGAAGACACATGAATGTTATTGCTTAGGGTTGTTCATGTGTTCTCCACTTTTGAGTCTGGAGCTGTATTCCATGATTGCCTAAGAGAGGACCTTCAAGGCAATCCTCCATTCTCATCCTTTTCTGGAGCCACATGAATGTTATTGCTTAGAGCTGTTCATGTGTTCTCCACTTTTGAGTCTGGAGCTGTGTTCCATGATTGCCTAAGAGAGGACCCTCAAGGCAATCCTCCATTCTCATCCTGTTCCGGAGCCACGTGAATGTTATTGCTTAGGGCTGTTCATGTGTTCTCCACTTTCGAGTTTGGAGCTGAGTTTCATGATTGCCTAAGTGCGGACCCTCAAGGCAATCCTCCATACTCCACCTTTGTTCGGAGCACCATGAATGTCATTGCCTAGCGCTGTTCATGTGTCTCCATTATCAAGTGCGAAGCTTCTGGTGACTGGGAAGCACGTTGTTCTGTTGTTTTCCAGATCGGTTTATTCGCCAAGTATGTGTATATGTGTGTATATCTGTATTATATTCGTTGTTCTGGTTGTTGTTCGTATGTTGTTTTGTGCAAAAGAAAAAAAGAAGAAGTAGAGATGAGAGTCGTCATCGCGAAAAGGGCAGGACGGACGAAATCAGTGTCCTATCTTTGCTTTCCTCCTATCTCCGATGAGAGGTAAGTAAAGAGGGGCAACTGTCATACCCTAATTTCGTTCGGGGATTATTACTTGATGACATGCAATAAATGAAGTTCCGAGACGTCTCAGAAATCAAAAGGAAGCAGGCTTGTGCGATCCGTGAAATTCCGTAATGTGGCGGAAGTCGAAAAGAGGTTTTTTGCGCAATCCGTGAGTTTCCGTAGCTTCTTCGAAAGGTAAAAAAGAGTAAAATATATAATCCGTGAGGATTCGTAACCTTGCGGAAGGAAAATAGGTATCGTTACGAAATTCGTAAAGTTTCGTAACGTTACGGAAAAAGAATTACAAAAAAATAGAAAGGGGGTGCATTTAGTAAACAGGGGGGTGTAAATAGCAATCTGGCCCACTTGGGCCTTCCAGAAGATTCCTCCAGAAGGCTGTTGCTTCTGGAGGAAGCAACCTTGCTCGCCTGGGCGAGTTGGGCGGCAAGCTTCTCCCCTATTTTGCTATAAATAGGGGAAGAAGTGGAGAAGAAAAGGGTTCAGCCCCTTAGGCACTTCTCTCTCTTTTGAATTTGCTTGGAAAAATTGTTTCCGTGAAGAAAATTCAAGCCGAGGCGCTTCCGAAACGTTTCCGTAACATTTCCGTGAGGAATTACGCGAAGATTCTCGACCGTTCTTCAAGATTCATCGTTCGTTCTTCGTTTTCTTCAGTCTTCAACGGGTAAGTACCTCAAACCAAGCTTTTCAATTCATTCTATGAACCCGTGGTGGTCCACATTTTGTTTCATGTATTTTTCTTCTCATTTTCATTTACTTTTTATACCCCCTTTTGATGTGCTTAAGCCATTTATTTAAGTCATTTCTCGCTTAATGTAAAAATAAAATAAATTTCCACCGATTGTTTGAATTGTATCATCCGTTAATTTTGGTTTAAATGAATTCCGACCGTTCGGTCGTGCCTTAACCACGTTGGAAATCAAAAAAGAGGTAAAATAATAATATAATAATCAAAAAAATCTCTTTTAGTAAAATAAAGCGAAAGATCAAATCGGACGTTTTCTCTTTGGGATTTCTCATTTTTAATTGAATTGACTAATAACTAAAGTGAAACTAAGGCTAAAATCAACTTGCCTAGTCAAGCTCGTCCACAAAAATAGGGTTTCGAAAGTTTATCATTTAAGTTTTCTTACCAAGTAAAATGGATCATTTTTAAGGTCCAACGCCTCCAAATGATCACTTCTCAAGTAAAAAGAATCACTTGATCCACGCTTAAGTAAGAACTACGTAGGTCTGATTTCCTCTCCAAAGGAGGGTACGTAGGAGCAAAAGCCCCGCTTTTGTCGACCTCAAAAAAATAAAAAGAAATAAAAGGTAACATAACACAATTTCCACAATTCTAAAAAATAGGTTGTTGTCCTTTGAGACAAACGTGAGAGGTGCTAATACCTTCCTCAAGCGTAAATACAACTCCCGAACTCAGAATTTTCATTTTGACCAGTTTCCTTCGGTTTTCCCGACGTTTTCCACAAATAAACGTTGGTGGCGACTCCGCGCACATTTCCTCCTTTGGAAAGCGCACCCGTGAGCCTCGCCCTCGCTCGCCCGCGAAGGGCACGTTGCGACAATTATCAATAACAATAATGCCCATACTTTCAACATGTTCTATAAATGTCTTGGGCGATAATCCTTTATTCAAAGGGTAAGCTATCATAAAGTTTGTGCTAATATGTTCTATTGACACTCTTACAATATTCGTCGTTCTTAGAAAAAATACTACTGCGGAGTTATCACAATACATTTTCAGTGGCCTAACAATATTGTCGACAATTTCAAGCCCTGAAATAAAGTTCCGCAGCCAGTTAGCTTGAATTGTAGCCTTAAAACATGCTACAAATTCAATTTCCATGGTAGATGCAACCACAATTGATGCATATGGAATTGCTTCCATTTGTTTTCGTTCCATATCATTTCTAGGACATTGTGTGAGACTAAATTTGTCTCCTTTCTAAATTGGAACAAGTGATGCTAAACACCTTTCCATCCTGAATCTCTCTAGTACTTTATGGATATATGCTTTATGAGATAAACCTAACAATCTTTGTGATCTATTACGGAATATTTCTATATCCATATCACATAGCTTACCTCACCCATATCTTTCATTTCAAAGTTACTAGAGAGAAACTTCTTAGTTTCATGAAGAAGACCAAGATCATTAGTTGCAAGCAAGATATCATCAACATATAGAATTAGAAAAATAACCATACTCCCACTGACCTTCAGATTTATACACCGATCAACAGTATTTTCCTTAAATCCAAAGGAAACAATGGTATCATTAAACTTCAAATACCATTAGCGGGAAGCTTGCTTAAGATTGTATATTGATTTCTTTAATTTGCACACTATGTGTTCCTTTCCTTCAACTGAGAACCCCATTGGTTGGTCCATATAAACATTCTCCTCTAATTATCCATTAAGAAAGGCAATTTTCACATCCATCTAATGTAGTTCCAAGTCATAATGGGCTACTAATGTCGTGGTAATCCTAAAAGAATCCTTTTTTGAGACAAGTGAAAATGTCTCTTTATAATCAATGTCATCTTTCTACGTAAATCCCATAACAACAAGTCTAACCTTGTAACGTTCAAGGTTTCCATGAGAGTTATGTTTAGTCTTGAAGACCCACTTACAACCAACTCTCTTATTACAACCCTTTGGCAATTCTACAAGGTCCCAAACACAATTATGTTTCATGGAATTTATCTTTTCTATCATGGCATTTAACCACTTCTTAAAATTACCACAGTTTACAACTTGTGAAAATGAAACTGGATCATTTTCATTAATGCTTAAGTTTGTTTTTGTTTCTATTTCACGTAGGTATACCACACTGTCATTCGAAATAGTTGGTCTCCTTTCTCTTTCAAACCTCCTTAATCCTACTTCTTGTGGTTCTTCCACAATACGTTCATTATGTATCATGGGCTCATTATTGTGTTGCTCCTCTTCATTATTTTTGGAACAACCGCTAAAGGAGCAATCACCTTACTGCTAGAGGCACAACCTAAAGGGATTTACACTTTAACTTCTTTAATTTCCACATCTTGTGGAATTGTACTGCCACTGATTTCACCATTTTCAATGAATCTTGCATTTCCCATTTTGACAATTCTCATACTATAATTAGGACAATAAAACATATTCCCCTTTGACTTTTCTGGATAACCAATGAAATATTCACTAATTTCTCTTGCATCCAATTTTCTTTCTTGCGGATTATGAATCCTTATTTCTTCCTAACAACCCTAAACATGCAGGTGCCTTATACTAGGTGTCCTATTCGTCCAAAGTTCAAAAGGTGTCTTTGGAACTACCTTACTAGGAACCCTATTCAACAAATACATGGCAACTTTCAAGGCATACATCCACAAAGATACGGGTAAAGTTAAATTTCTTAACATACTCCTAACCATATCCATTAAAGTTCTATTATGCCTTTTGATATACCATTTTGTCGTCATGTACCAGGCATTGTGTATTGCGCACAAATGTCATGTTTCTAAAGGAATTTAGCAAATGGACCTGGGTGTTGTCCAGTTTCACTATATCTTCTGTAATACTCACCACCTCAATAAGATCTAATAACTTTCACCTTTCTGTCTAATTTGTCTAATTGTTTTTCAACTTCATTCAAGTAAATTTCTAAGGCATCCATTGCCTGAGATTTCTCATGTATAAGTAGACATAATCATAACATGAATAGTCATCAATAAAGGTGATAAAGTATCCTTCCTTTTTTAAATAATTAACATCAAAATGTCCATAAATATTAGTATGAGCAATTTCAAGAATTTGAGTGCTTTTTGTAGCTCATTTCTTTATATGTTTTGTTTGTTATTCCTTAATACAATCCACACAAATATTTAGATCCGTAAAATCTAGACCAGGAAGAATTTCATTCGTTATTAATATTTCCATCCTTTCTCTAGAAATGTGATCTAAACATTTATGCCACAAGAAAGCAGATCGTTCATGCACTAAATTATGTTTAGTGCCAACATTATGATGCAAAGTTAAAACGGTTTCAGCATACAAACCATCTAATTTCAATTTATATAAACCATCACAAAGAGCACTAATATAAATGAGATGATTATGCTTAAATAAACTGAAACATCCACTACCAAAATTAAAAGAGTATCCAGTAACATTAAATTTAGATAATGAAACTAAATTCTTAGATAAACTAGGTACATAAAGAATTTCCAGTAAATCTAAATGATATCCAGTGTTGAGTTTTAAACGATAAGTCTCAACTACTTCCACTGAAGCTTTCACTTTATTCCCCATGAAGATGAACTTCTCATTTGGGCTTATGGTTTGGATTGTAAGGAATCCCTACATAGTATTAGAAACATGAGTCGTACATCCAGAATTAATCCACCATGTATTGTGGAGAACTTCAATTAAGTTTGATTCAAAACATATATGAGCATTAAGCTCGCCTTTCTTTTCTCAAACCAAGACTTACGTGTTAGGCAATCCTTCTGGAAATGTCCAAATTTCCCACAAAATTGACAATTATTGCTCTTTGATACCTTCTTCTGGATTTGCAAAGAGTCATCGTTGATCTTTAATGACCCTTTACCTTTATCATGCTTCTTCATAAATTTCTTTTCAGCTCCTTGATTCCCTTGGTGGCTTACATAATGGAATGAGTGACTTCCTTGATTCTTAAGCCTCGTTTCTTCCTGAACTAACATACTATGCAATTCATGCATATTTCATTTATCTTACATGGTATTATAGCTCATTTGGAACGGGCCATACTCAGACAGTAATGAGTTCAAAATAAACTGAACAAGGAAGTTCTCATTCACAATCATTCCCAAGGTCTTAAGTCTTGTTGCAATGTTCGTCATCTTAATGACATGTTCATACATAGTACGTGAACCAACAAACTTCATGGTGATCAATGTACTCATTAATGTCCTAGCAAGAGACTTATCAGCTATTTGGGAGTGCTCTCCCACTAACCCCATAAAATTTTTAACACTTTCAATTTTAAGGAGAGTTGTCTTAATACTGTCTGCAATAGTCATTTTCATCAGCATTAGGCTGAGTCTGTTAGATCTTTTCCAAGCTTTATAATGAACTTTTTCTTCATTTCTAATAGCATTAGTAATAGTAACAAACTTCTTTTTCAATATAGCAAGATCAAGGTCCAAAACACCGAGGTGAAATTGGACTTGCTCGTTCTAGTCAGAGAAGTTAAGCCCATTAAAATTGGCACAGATGATACATGAGAATTCAGTGAATTGGGAACATGTATTGCATAATAAAATTCACATAAGTGTTTTGATTCATAAAACATATGTCATACATATGATTCATTCAGATAACGATCAATATATATTGAATCTTTCTTTTGGGTGATACACCAACACACAACATACAAACATGATGATGCTAATAAAACTCTTAACATTATTTGACAATTAAATATGCACCAATTAGTAGTACCTATTTCCTTTGAGTATATAAATAAAACCAACGATACACACAAAACGCCTACAACTATATTCATTAATTATAAGAACAACTAATCAACCTTTGGGCGATCCATAAATGAATTACCTATAAACCAACAATCATATAATTTAGCATCCATTATTCTATGATTAATTGAAATAATCATTAATATGGAATTGAATAACTTCATAAATTTGACCACTTTGGTGACTAACAAATTCATCATACATTTAATTCCAACCAAATATATGGCCTGTATATACTTATTGCTATTAACAATTCATAGCCATTTTATTAATTTCATTCCAGGCCAAATAAATATCATACATTCACATTTTAACCAATAAAATAATAGAAATTCAATCACATTGAAACAAATGTATAACATATACATATTTATTGTTACTGGTAATTTTAAAGCATTCACGTTAATTTAATTACAGGGTATAAAATTTCAATCCTTTAATCACGTTTAGTAATAATTTTCAGAAAAAAAATGAGCAAGTGAGATTGAAAATAGCAAAAAATGGGTTGCAAGAAAAAGGACTTTCGGCTAGTTCCCATGGAAAAAGAACGTACATGGCAAGGACTTTCTTTCTTTCTCCAATATTATACTTTCTCGGAAAAATCAATAATCTCCCTTTTTTATTTATTTATTTACAAAATATCATATTTCTAGCGGAAAAAATAAAATCCATAAATTTCATAATTAGGGTTCATCATAATTGGAAGAAAATAAATCATTATTGGAGAATCAGAAGTTTTATAACACATGCTCTAATACCACATGTAAAAATTTTAAGGGTTTCCTAGATTAACAATGATAGGAAACCAATAGGATGTTGAACCTATGATTCTCACAAATAATATATAAACAATGTGTACCTTTCTCCATAACAAGGCTTCTCTCCAGTGTATTTTGAATTCTTGGAAAATGAGGGAAACAATATTTCATTTCCTTGACAATTCTTTTTGTCTCTCTACGTTTGTTATAACCAAAGATTAGAAAGAACACTTTTCTGTCAAGAAGGGGACCTTGTTTCACGTTAATGGGTATTAATCCCCTTTATAACCACTACTGTCATCAAGTAACAGTTACTTTTAGAAACTTCTCCTATTTAACCCAATAACAATTTAGTTCTTAATTATTTATATGTTAGTCCTTACATAAGTCACATGTCTCTCACATGAGACATTAATTCTAACAAGCTCCACTCATAGTACCCATTAATAAATGCTCCCCCACTGAGATTCCACCCAAAAACCATATTACTAAATCTTATAGCGGCCCACCAAAATCCCAAACGCACAGTTCATGCATTCTCATGACCCATGACACCATCAACATAAATTATAGCCCTCCTCCACCCATAAAAAGCTCCCATAAATGGTCACGACACCACCAAATCAAAACCAGGTCACATGTGCTCTGATCATCATAGAATTGCAAACATAAGCACTCCTTAGGATTTTCCAACCATTGATTAAAAGAATAGCAGAACTACTCACCCTTCGTAAGAATAACTGCCCTCAATAATGTATCCAATTGTTGCACTTGGTCTCTCTCCCATCGAAATCTTCCCCTCTCCACTCATCTTCCAACCACCCACCCATCTCCTCAATGCAGCTATGATTTTGTTTTAATATAAAATATAGTCTCTGAAAAAAGAAGCACAACTACTCACCATTACACCACTTATCATGCCATAAGCTAGTTTTCCTACCCTCTCCTAACTTCCACTCAATCAACTCATCAAACTAGTTTTCCTCATTTTCACCCCCACAAACATTCTCTTAAATCTCTCCATCATATAGAATCCCTTTGAGATTGTTCGCCCCATCTAAAACCACTCCAATATTTGAACCCATAAGGTCTCCCTACAATGAAATATGTCATCCCATCTCCGTTTGGCAAGTAATGAATCATTAAAGATAGTAATGTCTTTAACCCCTATCACCCCCTACTCTTTAGGGCAACATATTTTCTCCCATCTCAACCAAGCAATCTTCCTTTTACCTTTCTTACACTCCCACAAAAGGTCTTTTTGCCTTTTCACCACCTTTTTAACCACCCTACAAGCATTGAAAGAAAGATAGGAAGAACAACAAAATAGAGGATAAGACAAAATTAATGAGGCACACTCTACAAGCAAAAGAGAGAACCGTATTCTTCCATCTAACTAATTTTTTGTCAATCTTCTTCAGAATAGGTCTCCAAGTCTCCTTTTTTCTCAGATTTGCTCTCACTGAAACCCCCAAGTAAACAAATGGCAAATAGAGGTGTGCAAAAAAACTAGGTCGGACCGAACCGGATTGTAACCAACCTAAAACAAACTAGTTGCACACTCGAAGTGGGTTGGAAAAAACCCGCCCCGTTTTGTAGCCAATTTGGTTCGACCCGACTCATTTCTACAAAAAAATAGCTACCTGAATTCTGTGAACTACACTGCACTATCCTTCATGATAGCTAGGGTTCCTCAATCGATTTCTTGGTGAAGAGCGAAGACTAGGGTTTCTCGGCGAAGGGATCCTCGCTTCTTGGAGCTCTCTCTCACTCCTCATTCCTATTTGGTGTGTGATCCATTTTCACTCTACTCAACATTCTCTAATTCCCTCACAAATTTTTACTTTTATTCATATCATTTTATCTGCTATTTTATTTTTTCAATTTAATTTTGAATTTTCAGTGTTTTGGTAGTGTGGAATGCATTTGAAACTTGAAATTGTGAACTGTTTTTTTTTTATTTTGTTCTTTTGTTTTGTGTGTTTTCTTATAATGTTGGTTTGTGAAAGATCGTGGTTTTGTGTGTTTTCTTATATTCACATTATGTGATGTTTGAATGGCACATTTTTATGGTTTCATGTATAGTTTTACCTCTTTGCTTTATTTTTGAACTGGTTTCTGAATATCTTGCCCTATCCTCTACCAATGAAAAAAAAACACATTATAGCTATTCTTGAAGCAACATTCAAGGGGTAAACACAAGTGTGATTTTGATACTCACATAGCTCTCTTAATTTATGTTATTTGACACTCTACCTTATGGTTTCCGATTTCGGACTAAATTAAGTTTGTGTCCTTTTTACAAATTAGTGAAGCCCCTTCTTCTGTTGTACATTGTCCCTTATTTGCCACTTTTGGCATTACTTCTAGTGAGTGCTACTTTGTTCTTTTACTTTTCAGTTCTAAGACTTAATTGCATAAGAAAATATTGTGTTCTAAATTTTTGAATCATGACTTACTTTTCAGGACTTGCTGCTAACTTGTTGCAACCACAATTGAGGTGGGCTTTCCACCATATTCTCTTAAAAGTTGCAACCAACAAGCATTTTACATGGACTGTATTTTTTTATATGCATGTATGCTTTTTGTTCAATGCTTATTATATAGGTCACTTGTATTTCAAAAGTAATTTACATATTTTTAGAAGTATTGTAGATTTATCAATTTATGAAGTGATGTGTTTTATTGTAATGTAGAACAATAATTAAGGAATGAATAAGTCATGAATTATGAACCACAAAACTCAATAAAGTATGAACAAGGGATTATGGGATTCCTTGATTTGTGTGTTTTCTTATAATGCTGGTTTGTGAAAGATCGTGGTTTTGTGTAATTGGGTTTGTTGAAATTACAGATTTCGGGTTTCAGTGGCACACCCTTTGCATCCTGTGAAGTTGACCACAACTAGTAATCCAACTAATGGGTGAGTACATGGTGTGGGTTTATTGAAATTAATTTGGTGTAATTGGGTTTATTTCTAAATGTCTTGTTAATATATATCTAGGATTTTAAATATACTATCTTAGTGGGGGAATTTTCTAATTCTTTTTTGAGCACGAGTGCAAGTTCCTTGGCTTGATGATAAGCTTTTTAATTGCTTTCGAGTTATGTTGATGCAGTGTACTGTATGTTTTGTTAATTAAAATTCTCTAGGTGTTGAATTTTCTTTTCTGAACTGTATGTTCTCTCACAATTTTGTTGCATTTATGTCTCTTTGTGAATCTAATCTTTGGATGACATTTTCTCATCCGAACTACATGCAAAAGTGATGGAAGCTTGCTTGTGGGGCTTCTATGGAGGCTGGATCTTTGAGCTTCAATGAGGTCCTTTAATGGTGATTTTCCACCATGGAGATGCAGCGGAAGACAAAGGAGAAGAGGTGAGAGGAGGCGCCATCCACTAGGGAATAAGCCATGGAAGAAGGAGCTTCACCACCAAGATGAGCCTTGGATAAGAAGCTAGGAAGGATGCTTCAATGGAGGAAAAGAAAGAGGGAGAGAAAGAAAGAGGGGGGAGCACGAAATTGAAGGAATAAAAGAGAGAGAGAAGTGGAACTTTGAAGTATGACTCACAAGACTCTCATTCATCAAAGTTACCACAAGTGTTACACATGTTTCTATTTATAGACTAGGTAGCTTCATTGAGAAGCTTTCTTGAGAAAACTTCCTTGAGAAGCTTCTTTGAGAAAACTTCCTTGAGAAGCTAGAGCTTAGCTACACACACCCCTCTAATAACTAAGCTCACCTCCTTGAAAGGCTTCCTTGAAAAGATTCCTAAAGAAGCTAGAGCTTAGCTACACACACCTCTCTAATAGCTAAGCTCACCTCCTTGATATGAGAAGCTAGAACTTAGCTACACACCCCCTATAATAGCTAACTCACCCCCATGACAAAATACATGAAAATACAAAAAAAGTCCCTACTACAAAGACTACTCAAAATGCCTCGAAATACAAGGCTAAAACCCTATACTACTAGAATGGCCAAAATACAAGGCCTAAACGAAGGAAAAAACCTATCCTAAAATTTACAAAGATAAGCGGGCTCATACTTAGCCCATGGTCTCAAAATCTACCCTAAGGCTCATGAGAACCCTAGGGCCTTCCCTTGGATCTCTGGCCCAATCAACTTGAAGTCTTCTATCCAATGCCCTTGAGAGGTAGGATTGCATCATTCCCTCCACCTTGGAAAGGATTTGACCTCAAATCCCGAGGTTCTTCATACTTTGGGCTCCTTCCCTCAACACCTGTAAAAAGAACAAAAACATATGTATTAGTGGTTTTTGGTATGTTGAAGTAAGGCAAGGTCTGAAAACCCATTTTCTGGGCATCTTCCCATGAAGGAACATGGTTTCTCACCAACTCAATGAGTGGTGCTTCAAGTATAGAAAAATATGGGACAAACCTTTTGTAAAAGTTTGTTAAGTCATGGAAGCCCCAAATTTTTCTTATACTTGGTGGAGTAGGCCACTCAAGAATGACCTTTATTCTCTTAGGGTTCATGGGAACCCCTTGATCACTATTTGAAAAATTAAGAAAAGTAACGCAATAAAACATACTTTTTTCTGTATTTTCATATTGATTATTCCTACCAAAAAGTATGACAAACCTAAGGTGTCCCATATGAGTACCTAAGTTTGTATTGAAACTAAAAATAAGAATAAACCTACCTAATGGGTCCCTATGTACACACACCATGAAGATGTTAGGTGTACGAGTGATTTTACAAAAGAGGGTTGCACCACTCAAAACATTCATCATACCACCTATTTTAGGGACTTGGTTCCTAATAATACCTATTTTGGGCACCAACAAAGCACAAGGATTTAAGCTCTTGCAAACCAAACCCTCATCAAACAACTTATTTACTTGAGGAATAAACTCAAGCCCAAGAGGTGTGGCAATGCTAGCAAGTGTCTTTTTACAAAAGAGAAAATGTGGAGGTTGTCTAAGAGGGAAAGTTTCTTTAATGTTTGTATTTATTGTAAAATGAGTTTCCTTCTTAGCTAACCTCTTGGAGGAGACACTTACCTCCTTACACTTCTCTTTAACCACTAAGGTTGTCCATCTTCTTGGGGGTAGATTTCTTTACTAGATTCTTCCCTTTTTGCTTCTTCACTTTCACTAGAGGAAGGTGAAGTAGTAACCTCATCTTGGCTACTATAAATGTCTTGGCCCCTCATAATAATGATTTTTGTGGTGGGGCATTGAGAAGTAATGTGTCCTCTTCTAAGACATTTAAAGCACTTTATAGAGCTAGTTTTTTCTTGCATACTAGCCTTAGGGGCTTGCTTTTCTATTGCCTTCCCCTTATCATCTTTGGGCTTAGAAGGTGTCACCCCTAAGATGCCTTGACCTTGGTCTTTCTTTGGATAAGAATGAGAGCTATAAGATTTTGAAGTAGACTTGTTTTTAAGTTGTTGCTCTACCTTTATTTCCCAATCTAAGTTAGCCTCTACATTGTCCTTCCCACGGAAGTATGAGAGGTTAATGTTAGCCTCTTGAGGCTTTCTTTCCTTTTCTCTTCTATGGGAGTGAGGTCTAAGATGTGACCTATGTCTTCCTTCGTAATAGTCATGAAGTTCTTCACTTAGGCTCTTGCAAGAGTTATGACTACTATAAGAGACATGTTTTTCTCTTTTCATTTCTTTTATTACTTTCTTCTTTCTTCCTCTCTTATTTTCTTTCTTTCATCTTGACTTATTTCTTCCACTCTTTTTTTTCCTTTTTCTTTTCTCTCTTGTTTTTCTTTCCATAGCTTGAGGGAACTCAACTCATCTAAGATTCTAGATAAAGGGTCTTTATGACTAGTACCCTCGCCATTAACACTAGATGAATGATGACTCATGTTGGTTCCTAAGTTGTGGTTCTTTCTTGTTGGAGGTTTGAAAACAAAAAGGTAAAAGAAACTATGGTTGAAACTAGCCAAAATAAACACTAATAGAGGTGTGAAAGATAAGGTAAAAAAAAAACTAATTGGTAAAATGAAAGCTATCTAGGCGGTTTGACAATGGAAGGTAAAGGAAATAAGCTATGAAAGTAAGCAAGAAATGTAAACTAGGCGAATCCTAAGAGTGTTTGGATGACCACATTCAAGGTTCCCAACAAAACACTCACTATCCTAAGGAAAAATTGCCTAAAATTATTACACACAAATGGAAGTTTGGTAACCTATTGGAGGCTCCCAACACACTTCCAATGAAAGGCCTTTTTGTTACAAAACTTGAAAGCAATGAAGGTAAGTAAATTGAAAATTACAAAATTACAAAACGGTCCTCAATTTTGGTGGTTGTTCTCTCTTTGGTAATTCACTCAATTTGGAGTGCTTCTTAGTCCAATAGCTCTTAAGGTGGTTGGCCCCTTTCTTCTTGACTCAAATTCTTCAAGGGATGGCACCAATCCTCCTTCCAATTCCCTATATGGCAACCCACAACCAAGGAAACAAAGAGACAAGCAATAACCAAAGACAAAAAAAAAATGAAATGAAATATAAACCAATGAAGTTTTAACCAGATAATTTTTCAAGGATTATTCAACAATTAAAGCAATGAAAAGGACATAGAAGCAAGCTAGGACTCAAAGAGAAACTTAGAATGGCTCTAGAGTAGAGAAAAAAAAACTATAAAAAAATGACTCAACAAACCTCTAGCTTTGGCACTTGTTTTCACAGTAATTTTCAATTGAAATTTCGGAACTAATATTGGTATAACATAGGCACCAATTATAGAATAAATTTTGAGCCAAAACAACAAGCACACTTCCCTTTCACTTTTTTTTTCCTGGATACTGATTTTTCTGCCAAATTGTGTGATTTTTAGTATTTTTTCCTTTTATTCAAATCACTTGGTTCTTTTTTTATAACTTTTTTCCAGATGTCTAGCAAATTAAGTAAAAATTTCAGCTCAAAATTCGAAGTAACCAATTCTCAGTAATTTTTACAAGTTTGTATGTCCAAGCTGCCAGCACCAGCGATTTTTTTTTAAGCATGGTATATTGATTGCCTTGGGCTTACTTTCAACCTTACTATGTATGTTGAACTCACTAGGATTGTTTAACAAAGTTTTAGGAGTTCAATATTCACTTAGGATCAACATTTCAGCCAGCAATTCAATCACCAAAACTCAAATTCACAATAGACACAATCATAAGGAAACCTAAAAGTTCAAGAAAAGGTTCACAATCAAAGACTCTCTAAGAATTTTGCATGAACATGTTAAGGACTAATTAACATGAAAGATTTGACTTAAATCAAATAATAGGCTAAAAGAATTTCATACACTCATGAACAAATGAGTTAGACAAAGAAACAAGAAAATAAAATTCAGCACAACATAAGAAATCTTATGTGACAAGTTTCATGACTAGACATGACTTCTATGACAAAACTACAATAGGTGAACAAGTCACTCTAGATTTTTGAGGTTTTCTTCTACTTTAATATTTTTGTAAGAATTTTATGGTTTAGATTTCAGCCACAAAAAATAACAAGACAAAACTCAAAGGAACCTAAACTCAACACAATTCATGGTTCAAGAACAAGAACAAGAAATTTGAACCATAGAAAATAAAATCTAGCTTCTCTAGCAAGTTTAATCGGTGAAAACTCTAAAGAATCATGTTAAGAACATTTAGCACAAGACATTTGAGGAGATACGTGGAGAAAAAATGAAGAAAAAATAATGGAAGAGAAGGTAAAGCAAAAAATTAATGGAGGTTTAAGGAGCACCTACTTGAAGCTCTTCTGCTCTGATTACCACTTGATGGAAGCTTGCTTGTGGGGCTTCTATGGAGACTGGATCTTTGAGCTTCAATGAGGTCCTTTAATGGTGATTTTCCACCATGGAGATGCAGCAGAAGACAAAGGAGAAGAGGTGAGAGGAGGCGCCATCCACTAGGGAATAAGCCATGGAAGAAGGAGCTTCACCACCAAGATGGGCCTTGGATAAGAAGCTTGGAAGGATGCTTCAATGGAGGAAAAGAAAGAGGGAGAGAAAGAGAGAGGGGGGAGCACGAAATTGAAGGAATAAAAGAGGGAGAGAAGTGGAACTTTGAAGTATGTCTCACAAGACTCTCATTCATCAAAGTTACCACAAGTGTTACACATGTTTCTATTTATAGACTAGGTAGCTTCCTTGAGAAGCTTTCTTGAGAAAACTTCCTTGAGAAGCTTCTTTGAGAAAACTTCCTTGAGAAGCTAGAGCTTAGCTACACACACCCCTCTAATAACTAAGCTCACCTCCTTGAGAAGCTTCCTTGAAAAGATTCCTAAAGAAGCTAGAGCTTAGCTACACACACCTCTCTAATAGCTAAGCTCACCTGCTTGAGATGAGAAGCTAGAACTTAGCTACACACCCCCTATAATATCTAAGCTCACCCCCATGACAAAATACATGAAAATACAAAAAAAGTCCCTACTACAAAGACTACTCAAAAGGCCTCGAAATACAAGGCTAAAACCCTATACTACTAGAATGGCCAAAATACAAGGCCTAAACGAAGGAAAAAAACCTATCCTAATATTTACAAAGATAAGCGGGCTCATACTTAACCCATGGGCTCAAAACTACCCTAAGGCTCATGAGAACCTTAGGGCCTTCCCTTGGATCTCTGGCCCAATCAACTTGGAGTCTTCTATCCAATGCCCTTGTGGGGTAGGATTGCATAAAAAAGTACATGATGTAGATAGTGATGATTTTCGGAGTTCTGTTTTACAATCTATCAAAAGTTGGATATAGGTTTGTTGTGCATATAGAAGTACATCTCATTGTGGCATGAATGCAAATTAAATGCAGTAATGTTCTTTTGCTAATCCTATTTATGTTTTAAATTTCAATTACTGTTTTTAAAATTATGGCAAAATATAATGTTGACTCATTATACTACTAATGTGTATTTCAATCATATTGTAACAATTAATGTTGTGGTACTTTTTATCATTCAATTAGCACTCAACAATTTATCAGCTTAAAAGAGACTGGTCACTGGTTGATCAAATGATGACCAACCCCTAAAAACATTTCCAATTATCCAGTCTTGTCAAAAAAATTTACTGCATACAAGTTTCACTTCAGTTGTTTTCTAATAGCATTTTTTACTTTGTTATTCCTGTTGGATTTCAATTGTTACATAACTATGATTCTTTCCTTGGGAGATATATTAAATTCATTTACATATGTTGTATGGATTTCATTAAATAAGATTTTTTTATGTTTCTTTGGCCAATCATTTGTTTTCACAAGAACAACTTAAGTTACATGCTGTATAAAAAATATCAATGTTCATATGCAACAAGTCTAATAGGTAAAAAGCATCTACATAGTGCATACAAGTTCCAAAGTTGTTAATGGAAGAATTTAATACTAGACCCTAGTTTTATTTATTTCTAAAAATTGGACAGTCACTGAGGCACTATATCTAAAATATACTTTCTCCCCATAGTAGCCCATAGCTTCCATAATTCTAAAATAGTACGCTGATAACTGGAATCATTCAAGTTGTTCCTCTTCAATTTCTTCATGCGCTTCTTGTCTATCTTGGTGATTCGTTAGTTATGAGAATACTTCATCAGGTCTGAAATCACCTTTGGCACCACAACCATCTTCATGTTGTCATGGAATTGATACTCCCTCTGAAGGGCTTGTGAGATGGAAGTTGCGGCTGGAATATTTTGTATATGAAACACTAAAAGATTTAAGAATAGCCAAATTATTCGAGATAATTGTTGATTATCCTGAGAAGTACTTTGTTTTTAATTCTCTGTTTTTCTTCCAAGTTTTCTGTTAAGAAAATTAATTGCCCTATTTTATGTCTTAGCAAATTGAAAGGCTAGATCAACACCCTTGACTGAAACATGTTCAGTGGTTATAACTTCCAGCCATAGCAGAGAGAATGACAACTATTCTAGTTTTTAACATGTTCTAGGCATAGTGAAAGAGTTGGCTTGCCAACTAAGATTTTGGGGTTGGGGAATGGAGATTGATCAAATCCATACAATGTCTAAATTAATTATTTTAGTTTGAGGTCTAAAGTTTTTTTTACCTACAATTTCATTCTAACTATTATCATAGTGATGGTTAAAAACCCTTACAATGTCTAAATTAATTATTTTAGTTAGGGTGACCACATAGATGTGCCATCACCTGAGCAATAGCTTGAAAAAATAGAGTGACAACAAAAAAATTAAGTGCATTATTGATCGGATTGAGTCACAATTTGTCGAGTTATTGATTTTTCAAAAAATCAGTCAATTTATATCATTGGCAGCTTGTTTTATTATAATTCTATATCAATAGTTGATCTTCTTAAGCTAAGATAAGTGACTTTAACATTCTTTTCAGTTAAGATTTATATACTTATTTTCTTTTCAAATGCAAAATCACTAGATGGATGACCATGATGACATTGACATCTTGGCCTCTAGCAAGCAGGAGAAATGTTACCACCTCGCTCCGTAGGGCATTAAAATCAATCTACTGCATGAGATCGCT
Organism: Glycine max; assembly: GCF_000004515.6. Classification (NCBI taxonomy): domain Eukaryota; kingdom Viridiplantae; phylum Streptophyta; class Magnoliopsida; order Fabales; family Fabaceae; genus Glycine; species Glycine max. Next base: position 27,489,406 of record NC_038243.2, read on the forward strand.
TTGATAAATTGACAGACCCCAATCCTTTATCCCAAGCTAAATGTCGACATTGTGGTGCTTTGATCAAATATAGTAGTGGAACAACTATCATGCACACTCATTTAGATAAATCCAAGAAGAAATCAAACATCATGAGCAAGAGGCAAAAATCATATTCTTCTTCAACGACCATTACTCCTCCTTCCTCTTCCATGATTGACCAAAAAGCATGTCAGGTTGCACTGGTCAAATTGTTTGTCGCATTAGAGGTCTCCTTCCTTACGATTGAACATGAAGCCTTTCAAAATTTTTTTAGCATTGTAGCACCCTTTCTTATTGTCATCTCACGCACTACCTTGGCACGATATGTTCTTAGTCTTTTGAGTAGTGAAAAAGTAAAATTGAAGACCTTTTTTCTCAACATTGTCAAAGGGTTTGCCTCACTATAGCCACATGGACTTCATCACAAAATCTGACTTATATGAGTTTGACAACACATTTCATTGACAATGATTGGATGTTGCAAAAGAAAGTGATAAATTTTTGTCAAGTTAAAAGTCACACATGGAAGAATTTGGCTAGGATGGTTGAGAGTTGCTTAAGTAGTTAGGGGCTAACCTGTGTTCTTTCATTGGCAGTAGACAATGCCACTTCAAATGATAAACCAATTGAATATTTCCAAAAGAGGCTAATGTCTTGGAATCGTTTGGTGTTGAATGGAAATTATCTTCATATGCGATGTTGTGCACATATTATTAATTTAATTATGCAAAAAGGTTTCAAAGAGGATATTGTAGCTATTTGTAGGGCGTGCTGCTATGAAGTATGTAAAATCCTCCCTTTCTAGATTGTCTAAATTCAAGGAATGTGTTGTGCATGTAAACATTGAGTATAAAGGCCTTATTCGCTTTAAATCATCATAAGGCATTTGAGGAGTTCAAATTAAGAGACAAAATATTCATGGGCATGTCCCCTACATATAGTGATTGAGAATTTATGCGTTCAATCTTGTCATTCTTGGAGATTTTCTGCGATGCTACTTTACACATTTCTAGTTCATCTTATGTGACAAGCACTATGTATATGTTTGAGGCCTTTGGGATTGGAATGAAAATCAGGGAAATGTCTACGTGTGAATATGAGTGTGAGAATGATGGTTGTACACTTGAAGGAAAAATATGATAAGTATTGGGGCAATCCTGGTCATATAAACATGCTATTGATGATCTCTCTTGTGTTGCACTGAGTTACAAATTAAAATTCACGAATTGGCTTATTGCTGAAAGTTTTGATAGTGAATGGGGTTAATTGACTTGCAAGTTGAGGGATAAAGTGGGATCTAGCTTGAGATCACTTTTTGAAGAGTTTAGTAGTGATGGTGATGAGTTTGAAGTTAGCTCATAGAAGGCTTGAGCTTGACCTAGTGAAAGGGTTGAGAATGATCCTTATGGCTATAATCGATATTTCCAATCAACTAGATCTAGTACATCTAAATTAGATATATACCTGGAGGATGCTAGAGATAGTTGGCTGGATTTGGATAATTTGAATTGGTGGAAGTTGAACTCAAGCTGGTTCCCAACTCTTGCAAGCATTGTATGAGATGCGCTTGTTATACCTGTCTCTACTGTGACCTCTGAGTCTCCCTTTAGTATCAGAGGAAGAATTCTTGATCTGTATCGTTGTTCTCTTACACCTCAAATGGTGGAAGCACTTATTTGTACACAAGATTGGATCCAAAGAACACCATCACCACTACCTTCAAATGAAAATGATGTATTTTTGGAGTTTGAAAGAATTAAAGAAGGTAACAAGATTTGTTTTTCTTAAGGTAGTTTATGTAAATATATAATATGAATGACAACTAAAAAATTTCTTTATGTTTTAGAACTTGTTCCCTCACTAGCTGCATTGGATGTTACTCATTTAGTCTTCTAGACATTTACACTTGATGATGATTGAAGAATCAAGAATGCTTCTTTTTAATCTTTTTTAGTTATTAGGCTTCCTTAACTGAGTTGTGGCTCATTAATTTCATGTGTTAGATTTGTACTGAAGCCAAGTATGCTTTTTCTTTTAATTGATAGTTTGACTACTTAATACTTTGTTAGTGTTTGCAAGTATGTTGACAGCTTGGAGCCTTTGGTGTATCTCTGAGACTATGACATGTTTTAACATAATTACTTTTGCTTCTTTTATTATGAATGTTTTCATAATTCTTTTTATTATGAATTTTCACATCATTAAATTGATTGCATTCAAATATTCAAATTTTCAAATGTAAAAACTTATGGTCTACTACTACAACTGTTACATCAGTTGATTAGTTAGCATTTATGCATAGGCTATTCATTGGTCTGTCTAGAATCATTAAGAAACATAGTATGGACCAAGGTTGGTCTGTTCATTGGAATTTGGGAATCTCGAACATTGGTTTGAATTTTGAGTTTTAGTCATTCTGTCTCATGGTCATTTTGCATTTCTCAATGTCAGTGGTGTTAACTTGCTTCAATTACTGTCATCCAGGAATCTTGCCAATAATCATCTTGAAGGGTCTATTCCACTTAACATTAGTTCATGCAGCTGCATCCACGCTACTTTGGTTGTAACCTTCGTGATAATCTTGTTTCCAAACTAATGAAAGATGTGGAAGGCACTTGCAGGTGATTCCCCTTAAGATCCTTTCAATATTTTTTTTCCACTAGAAAATGAGTTGTGCTAAAATGGGAAAGAAGATGAAATATGTGAGTTAATCAATTAACCATACTATTTCTCTTATACATTCCCTTAACTTGAGTCCTTTGACAATGATAAGCTTTTCAAGATGCTTGAAGTTGTGAAAGTTAGCAGACAATTACCCAATGAATAAGTGCTAACTTTGTCTTGGGTTTCTCTCTTATTAAACTTAAAGAAACAATGAAGCATGAAATAAAAGTACACTTGAAAGGCCACCTCAAGATAGAAACATCTGCAATTGCAATAAAGTAACACTACAATAATCACCATAGCTTGATTATCGCAAGAATGAAGAGTGCTAACAGTCTTCATATCATCCGTGGGATGATGCTACTGTGGATTTTATGACAAGTGGTGGTTATAATATTGCTCCTTTGATGGGAAAGGTATGTATATGAAGCCTTCCAAGTTGTTGATGAGTGTTGTATTTATTATGTTATTTTTATGGCATTTGGACCAGAGAAATCCTTTAAAACATATGAATACTTTGAAATGTGAATCCTCATCATAACTTCTGATTTTTCCATGAGATACCATGACTGCTCCTCGTACCCTTTTATCCTGACCTGCTAGGTTGTCTGCATTATTGTGGGCACTGTTGAAATTTGTTCGCATGATCATTTTTATTTTAATTTGAGTAAAAGTATGCCTTTATTCATTGGGGATGCAAAATGGGCTTGACAGAGATATCAGTTTGCATAGAAAGCTAAACAATTATGAGTTAGTTTTAATGTAGCATACTTGTGTACTTGAAAAATCCAAGAATAATAATAATGTAAATAACTATATTCAATAGATGATCCAAGTTCACGGACGTATGCATAATGCATTTATAATGTAATTATAGACCACTTCCTCCCTGGAGCAATCCAAGATATAGTAGTTACTATCATGTCTTGTGAAATTTTTATTGTACTGAGGCTGTTTTTACAGCGGATTCTAATTTCGAATTTTAAGATCCTTTTTAACTGTCCTTTTGTGTGAACCCATGTCATGTGTATACTTGTGTCTGAAAATTGTGGGATAACATTTGACTTGTCATCAAATTGTTTTTCCTTTGGTACTTAATTTCAATGGTGGGCTGAACATTTAGTTAAATTATGCTTTTCACTTGTTGGTTATGTTAGGTTCGTGATCCGGGACTTGTAATAGGTAGTATCACTTATGCAAAATATTACCCAAGAAAAACCATATTTAACCCAATAAATAATGGTTGGTTTCGAAGCTACACTTTGATTCTATGGTAATTAACATCGTCAATTCTTGGCAATTTATATTTTCTCCATTTCATTCTGAGGGAGCACTTGCATGTGAACCTGCGACGTCTCTTGACCCCTTGAGGTAGGGAGATAGTTAATAGTTTCGGATGAAAACGATGAGTTAACATTTAATTAATGCAATTTAATGTTTTTTTAATGTGGGGCTATGATCAGCGAAAGCTTTTAAATTGTTTGAAAATATAGGATTGAATGATGATATAAATAAAACTTTACTGCTTGGCATATGTATAACAAATGGACTATCTGGGTTGATGAGGGTGGCTGTGGAGAAACAATTATTTCAGGAGATCTTTGGGGAAGCATATTTCAGTAATGTCTTGACAATCAAAAGCATGTTGGGAGACTTTGAGTTGATTTCTGGGTTGAGAGTGAATTTCTACAAGAGTGCTTTGGGAGGAGTGGGGTTAGAGGGAAACACTTTAGATGTTTATGCTAACATTTTCAATTGCAGGTTGATAGCTTTGCCATTTGGGCCGTGTAAAAACCGGTTCAGAAAAAAAATCAAATCGAACTGATTTTTGAACTGGTCTAACCAGTTTAGTTTTTAACTCAATTCTACGAACCGGTTTTTAAACTGGTTCGAAATCGAACTAATTTAAAAAAATCACTTTTGAACTAGTTCTGAACCAGTTCTAAACTAAATCGGTTTCGAATCAGTTTATAATTGTTTTCAGAACCAAACCGGTTTTGAACTAGTTTTAAATTAATTTAAAACTATTTTAAGAGCTGAACTGGTTTTGAATTGGTTTTCAATTTTTACAACTTATTTGGAGAAATCATTGAATAGTATTTCAAATACACTTATTTCAATTTGGTATTTGGTGTTTAATTGCATTAGGTAATTCACAATGGAATCGCTACAAAGTTTCAAAAGTATAAACATCAGTTATAATATTAGCATGGAATATTGTTCCCTATAGCAGTCCAATAAAGTGAAACAAAGTAAGAGAGAATTATGCTTCTTGATCATGACTTTCCAGCATGTCAAGTAACATGTTATAAAAAGTGTCACAAAGTAACTAACCACTGCAAACTTATTGCTGATGATGCGGTCGTTTTCACCCCATATTATCAGTGTTTTCTGTTTTACCTGTTTAAAAAAAAATCAAAACATCTTTTTGAGAAGGAAATAAAAAAAATGGAATCTAAGGTGTGAATTGTCCATACAAATATGACTCAAAATATGGACTGGAAACAATGAGGCATAAGGAAATGAAGCTTCTTTGCTCCAGACAAATGGATTTTCACAGTTGTGATATATAGGTGGATTAACCCCTCCAATGGATTTTTCAAGTACACAAGTATGTTACATTAAAACTAACTCATAATTGTTTAGCTTTCTATGCAAACTGATATCTCTGTCAAGCCCATTTTGCATCCCCAATGAATAAAGACATACTTTTACTCAAATTAAAATAAAAATGATCATGCGAACAAATTTCAACAGTGACCACAATAATGCAGACAACCTAGCAGGTCAGGATAAAAGGGTACGAGGAGCAGTCATGGATCACTAACCTAACATAACCAACAAGTGAAAAGCATAATTTAACTAAATGTTCAGCCCACCATTGAAATTAAGTACCAAAGGAAAAACAATTTGATGACAAGTCAAATGTTATCCCACAATTTTCAGACACAAGTATACACATGACATGGGTTCACACAAAAGGATAGTTAAAAAGGATCTTAAAATTCGAAATTAGAATCCGCTGTAAAAACAGCCTCAGTACAATAAAAATTTCACAAGACATGATAGTAACTACTATATCTTGGATTGCTCCAGGGAGGAAGTGGTCTATTGAATATAGTTATTTACATTATTATTATTCTTGGATTCTCCACGGAATTACACAATACAACATCTCACCACCAACCCCTTTTGATCAACCCTGGATTCTTCATTGCCTGTCATAAAATAATCATTTATTATGCTCAAACCATTAGAGATCAAAATGAATGGAATCAAAAACAATTTAGCCCTCAAACATTACTACTTTTTTCAACTAAGCACCTTTTTATAAGCTTTTCAACTAAGCCCCTTAACTTTGAAATTAGTAAATTTGATCCCGAGTTTCAAGTTCTAATCAATTTTACTACTATTGCTGAAGAAATATTAAAATTATTCACCATTTTTTCTGATTATTTAATGCCCACAAAAATAAAATACAATTCTTAATGATTAAATGTTTTTAAAACAGCAGAGAAGGAACTAGATTCTTCCCCAGTTCTGGGTCAACAAAATCTCTGATTTCAACAACTAAATTTTCAAAGGAGTCATAGTTTTAGTTTATGTACCAATTAGATAATTTTTTGCTGAATTTAAGTAAGATGTACTCATCACAGATTCAAGAAAAGAAACTTAAAATATGTTGGTATTATCATTACAAATATAACACACTATCTCATTCTCATGTTGAAGGTCTTAACAAAGACAACAAACAAAAGCACTTCATAAGACTACTTGGAGAAAGAACAAGCCAGCAGTAAATCTCATAAGTTGTAACCATTCTAACAATTTTAAATTCTGAATAGCGGCATCTTCAAATTTTACAATGACTAACTTCCAGAGCATCATTACAAGCTCAACAAAGTTAATACTGTCAATAATCCCTAACAATTAACTTTCAATCACTTAACCAAAAGACAAAGTAATTTCATATATAAGAATCCATATATCAAAAACATATAACCACCTTTTCCTCAGATTTAGACAACGAAACAGATATCATGATATCAGTAAACCATACAGATTATAGAAACTACTAACAATTATGAAATACATTCAACCATATAGCAATTGATAAAATGTATATATAAACAAATCGCAACTATAAAAATGAGATAGACACACCTTCAGGAGGCTGAGTTAGCTTCCTATTTTGGGGAGACATCATTTCTCTCTTCAATTGAATCAAAATGTCTTCCATTGTACGCTCACGTTTCCAATTAGCAAGCATAGGAAACAAATGTGGCTCAACCTGGTAATTTAGTGATTAATGAGTACAATTTCAAACACACCACAGCAATGAAGCCTCTGCAAGAATTGCCTCTTACCACTCCAGTTTCTTGATTGACACATGTCATGTTAATCCTTGTTTGAAATCTAACAGATGGAGGATTGTCTGGATAATCCCTGCTGCAAAACAATTTCAACTGGTAGATACGCCCTTCATGAACAGTCTGGTAAAATAACATGATGGACAGGAAAAACAGGCCATATCAATATATTATTTAGTAGAAACTAGTTTTAGTTTTGCTTAGCAGCTAGAAAGTGAGACACCTTTGAAAATCCCTTATAGAAGATATTTAATTATTTTGAATATTAATTTATTTTTCATTTAATATCTGTCATTATCTCACCTATTATTTTTATTATTTCATCAAAAACATTTCCATGTTATGATCACTTGTTGTGAGACAACCACCAGCAAAGCTTTTTCTTACAAGGTTCATTGTAAGCCTAATTGTGGGAAGAATCATGATGTTTGGGTAATATTTGAAGTTTTGAAAATCAATTCCATGTGAATAGAAAATCATAAGACATATTTATCTGGTCAAAACAATACTCTAGGAGTTAAATAGTTTTGGTTTACAGAACAGGTATGGCCTTGATCAGAAATGATTGCAAACCAAGCACCACAGCTATCCATGCTAACTCTTGGAAGTTGGAAATTTAATTCCCAAGGGAATGCTTTCTTTGTACGACTGATTTCTTTCAGTTTGGGTGATGTTAATGCTATCAAGTTCTGGGTGGACATTTAGGTATGGGCATTCCTTTTCAGAGACTTTACTTTTCTTGTTCCATCTGTCTACTTTGCATAATCAGCCTATTATCCACTTATACTCTAAATTTCTAATTTCTAATCAAGAATTTAAGATTATTCCTGAAAATGGAATTTTCATTTCCATACAGAATTGCAGATTTAAATGACAGAGAGACAAGTAAACTCAAAATGCCTTTTGATTTTACTTAAGACTACTCTGAACCAATTTGGATAGATGAGTTTGGATATTGGATTTTCTAGTGTTTAGCTCCTGCAAATTTTTACTTCAGTTCCGTATACTCCGGGCATTACATGATTTATCCTTAACAAACTCATTACCCTCTTAGGTCAAGTCTTTTGTTTAGATGGAAGTGCTTAAAAGGATTAGCACAAACAAGTTGATGCAAATTTGAAGAACTTACCTCACTTTTTCTCCAGATACGTTACCTCACTCTTGCAATAATTCGTGCTTGACATACCCATTTGGAAATCCAAAGCACACTCTTAGGTAAGTATTTTGTTTAGATACAACTACAAGTACATAACAGGATTCTTACAAATGTGTCAAATGACTTCATGCAAGTTTGAAAAACTTACCTTACTCATGACTACTGCTGCTTTGCAACAAGCTTTATTAGAATTTTAGAACATTGGATTTGTCCCACTACTCTACATTTTTTAATGGTATAATATAAAGGTTTCCATAAAAAGAGACTAAGTAGGTATTTGGTTTGAGAAATGTTTTCTGTTTTAATTTTTCATTAAAAAAATGTTATCTTATTTTCACTTTGTTTCCTATTTTCAACAGTTTATATAGGAATAATCAAAACAATAAAAAATAGTTTTTAGTGTTTCCTGTACAAATCTTTGAAAACAAAAAAATAATATAGTTGACATTTTTCTAATTAAAAGTTACAACAGAAAATAAAAATAGAAAAATATTTCTTAAACCAAGCACCCACTGATGTTTTCTACAGGAGTTCAGGTTTGGTAGTTATATGGTGTGTGTGGTTGGATTGCATCTTTAAAAGGGTTTCTCCCCTTCCCTGCTTTCCACATTTAATTGAGAAGAATTATTTTTGCTTCTATGTCATGTTCTGAACATGACTGTTTCAAGAGTTTTGGTATTTCAGGTGCAAAGACACCGGAAAATCTTGCTGCATTCAAGTATTACTCTAAGAGGAGTGCTAACAACACACTCTAACAACCTCCTTCTAACACACACTCCATCATTAGTAGAAATTTATTGAAAACTACAAAATTAGGAGAGAAATTCATTATATGATAAGTGGCACTCACCAAAATTTGAGTGAATTTCAATAAATTTCAGCCAGTAGTAGAGTGTTCAAAAAAATGTGTCAAAGGATGTGTTGCTAGCATTTGTAATTACTCCAATAGTCCAATATATTTTTTTGTTTACTTTTGTTTTCGTGATTGATCCAATTCATCCTACCATCACTTCGCAGAAAGGTTTGCAACCATAGAAAAACTCAGCAACCTGATGATATCTCAATCATAATATCCAAAAGGCCAAAACATAAGAACAAAGAAGCTCAGGAAGAAGAAAGAACTATTTCAGTTTAAACTTGAAAGCTCTTCTGGTGCAGCAAGAGATTCCCCCAACTTCATGATCCATCTTGATCACCACTGATAAAGCTTGAACCCAGAAAATGGAAGGTGTATAAAAGGAAGACAAAGGGTTAGAATCAATTGTCATTCTCTGTTGGTAAATTTGACCATGATAATGTCTTCAAGCAACCTCTTTATTCCATCCAAAGCAAAGAGAAAGAATGTGAAAGAGAAAGATTGAAATAGAGAAGATTTTCAGTTGAGGACAAGGTTACAAATTGGTCAACAAGAGAAGTGGGAGTCAAACAAGAAAATTGGTGGGGGCTTAGATGAGAGGGTAGAATTAGTATCAAACTTTTTTTGAAAATATACAAGGCAGTTGACATCCTTCTAAATTATATAATGTTAATGGAATGGGGGTATTCCTAAACATCTGTAAATAAGAGTATTTTAACGTTAGTACAAGAGTATTTTTATATATGCATATGTAAAAATTATAGGATTTCATACTGGGCAGATGAAAGGAAGGTGTTATTTGAGATGGAAAGGTGCTTCTCAAGCTAAAAGAAAAACATAACCATACAATAAAACCTACTATGCTTTATGGTACTGACTCAATGGTGGGCTGTAAAGAGCAAACAAAAAAAGCGTTATGTAGATGAGGATGTTGCATGGATTAATGGACACATAAAATGAGATAAATCAGAAACAAAAGAAATAAAATAGGAGTAGTACTTGCTGAGAAAAAAAGATGGTAAAATGATAGAAACTAGTAGAAAAAAGACCTGTTACTGAATCAAGTACTTCTCAGCACTGCCCAATGTAGGTCCCAAGACAGAGATACAACTGAGTATTTTAGAGACTTGGCCACAACATAGGTATGTTCTCTCCGGCCACTAAAAATGGCAGCCCACCAAAAACTTTGTACGAAATACAAAATGCAAACGTCTATTGAGTAGCACCATATCAGTAAACTAAACCTGGAGTTGGTTTTACTAAAAATTCTATATATTTGACCTAATAATATGTATTGTTTTTATACAAATGGAACCTTTATTTATAATTTAACATCCAACATTTGAATCCATATATGCCAGAGTTTCACATGTCTATGTCTAAAGAACAAAAAAACCAATTTACTGATTATTAATCTATAACATATTACTCAAAGATATATTAAACAAGCCCCCACTGAAATTCAAAATATTTACTTTGTCATAGAAGCAAATAGGGATGTTAGCTGGGGATTCCAATGTGTCAAAAATAACAGACAGCAACTTACACTAGGGGGACCGATGATAGTCCCAGTCCAAGATTGCATGTATATGTCATCAGCATCATCCATTCCATAGCTAACAGTTCCATCCCCAATTCCCTTCTCACCTCTCTCAAGCTCTTCCAATAATCTGAAATTCCTAGGAACTGCAGGGACCAATTAAGAAGAGTAAATTTCAAATCTAAGTTCTATTAAATCCTTCAAAGCTGTTTAATTGAAATACTTACAATGACTGATGAAGGCAATCATTGATAACTTTTGTTATAGAAAAAATTAAAAAAGAGATTTTGTAAGAGAGATTAAAGGAAAAATACAACTAGAGTGATGAAAGATATTCTCCAAAACGGAAAAAAAAAATACAACAAAAATATTTGTGAAGACTCTGTTGCGTAGCAAAGCTGTCCAATCTCTTTGGATGCCATCAATATAAATCAATTGAAAAGCCACAAGCCAAAAACCAATAGAAAGCTATTCACAACTTACATTAATGATACAGTTGAAGTAAAATGAGTGGGAATATGAACCACATTGCAATGGATGGCTAAGTTGCAAACAGTAAGTCTGAGTCATCAGTACATATCATCATTTAAGTTCATTTATCATTATTACAGAATATTCTCAAGTCACTATTCATACATTATATATATATATATATATATATATATACAAACTGCATAAAATAAACTGCCTACTTAGACATATCATTTGCTTCAAAACATATCAAAAGAAAATACCAAATTTTCTTTATTCTTTCTTGAGGAAATTTCAAAACTAGGAGTAATTTTTTGAAGTATGAAATTGGTAGGCAGCTGCAAAGGTTAACTGAAGACAATAAAACACTGAGAATAGGTCAAATAGTATATCCACAATCGTCGAAATTGGCCAACAATGTTTGAAGTTATATACAGTTGGTGTAATTTTTATCACCTTCCTAATACCAGGTCTAGTGCAGTATCAGCATTCTCTATTTCAAAAGATAAATATGCTGATGAGAGATGATATATTTATCAGAGAGGAGTCATTAACGATCTCAGATTTATCAATTTCCCCTCAACAGCATCTAACAAAATAATGAGATCTTAGGCAGCTCACCACCGCAAAGCCTCCATCTAATAACACAATATTATTGGAGTGCCACTACAGCTTTTGCATTGAATTATATAGAACTAAACCTAGTGTGTAATAAATAAGCTGGTTCCGAAATGGTATGACACAATATAGGAAATAACTAATACTTCCTAGGTTCACAATAAATATTAAACCTGACACTGACAAGCTGTGCATAAAAGTTCATTGTGATAAATTGAAGATGACACAAAACACAAGCTAACTCCATAACACTGTATGAGTAGGAAGATGGCATAATTGTACCACAGCAGCATAATTTAGATTTGTCCAGTAAGTTGAAGAAATATAGTTCTAGCATCTTACTATATTTATAATTTCACAAAAAAAAAGTACATAAACAGATGACAGCACAAAGGACTTCAGCAGTGATGATTAGCCAGATTTGAGTATTAGAAACGGTGCAACAAATTTATTTTCCGATTAAATTAGACTTTATCAAGTTGCAGTCCACAACCACAATTATAACTGCAACATAAAAAATTTTGTGGTCTCCACACCCTGCCTCAGCTGCATTATCAAGGATTGCAAATTCACAGTTCACGACAAAATTGCAACTGCAATCCCAACTAATTGCAATTTAAAACCCTGCATGAACTGTCTGCAGCAACTCGATTGCCACTTGCAGAAAGCATTATATAAACATAGCAGACACAATAACCATCTCACCAATTACAAAATCTTAAATTGAAAAACCTACTTTTCTCCCTTTTTTCACTTATTTCATCATTAGTTATTGCATTAGGTAATTATTTTGGAGAAAGAACCAATCCACAAAGGAATCACCCCCTCTCCTACCACCACAACAATAAATCAAAAACCAATTGAAACCATAACTCCGAAATCAAAAGCCATTTATAATTTAATTAATCATAACCCATTTGCAACGCTCAACCCAACCCAACCCAACCCTGGCACCCAATTCAAAAAATTAACAATTTCTGAATTTAAACCAGCCAAAACAAGAGGAACGCAATTAGAATTATGGCCAGAACAAACATAGAGGCTCTTCAATTAAGGAACCACAAGATCACAAAATAAGATAAAAATAAAATAAAATGAAGAGTTCGAAGCAAATAAGGATTGAAAAAAAATGATGAATTGGAAAGGGAAATGATTGGGAAATGGAGGTGTTGAATGAATGCTCACCCACGACGCTGGATCCTTCGGAACCCATTACGATGGTGAAAACTTGGAAGACTCAAAAGGGTAGGGTTTGTTACGAGAATCGATAGAGAGAAAGAAAAAGAAAAAAGGCACCACCCAAGTTTTATCTGGTGATGGTGCAGTTAGTTGTACTCCAACTACTGTGTAGATGGAAAACATTTGTAAATCTAATATATCACAAAAAATCAAATTTTATGGTCTCATTTTAATAAGTATTATATCATTTTATGAAATTTGTTATTGAACGGTGAGTTTTAAGTTATATAATGGTGTAACTCAAAGTTACACTTCCGTAACTCTAATAAGTATTATATGATTGTATGAAAGAAGATTTTATTCTATAAAATGATTTTATGTGGTGTTTGATATTCATTTATTCTAAATAATTCAATTAATTAATGTATGTTTTATATTTATTTTCATTTTTTGAATTTTATATATTAAGTTGAAGAACATTGTAAATTGATATGGTATTTTTTTTTATCAAAGTAAAAGTAAAAATGTAAAAAGTATCTTATCACACATATATTTTAAAATATAGTAATTGTAGGTAAAAGTAAATATTACTTGAATACAATTAACAAAGAGTAGTTTTTATGCTTTTTTAATTTAGACAGATAAAATTTAAATAAATTCACACAAGTATATTTTATTCTAAAGTATATTTTATTCTATATATTTACTTAATATTATATATTATAATTTTAAAAGCTCTCAATTCATCACAACTGTGTGTATAAATATATTTAAATATTTATTGATATATCTATTAATATGCATTTATTAAAATTTAAACTAAATAAAATATATCAAAAATTTAAAAAATTACTTCTATAAATTATAAAATGTAAATTTAATACCGGTATAAAACACATATAACTAAGCTATAATTAATATATATATATATATATATATATATATATATATATATATATATATATATATATATATATTAAAAATGTTTGACATGAAGAAGTGATGTCACTAATAACCATATATTCATTCCCTCCAAAAATATTAAATGGTATTATTTAATTTAATTATTAATACAAATCGATATTATTTTATTATGTAAATAGATTTTTTTATTATTCATTCTATTAGAGTTATATTCAATTGATATTCTATTAATTGCAAACAATTCTATTTTTAGAATTTTTATTCTTAATCAATTATTTAATTCCTTCTTTAGTATTTGTAAATAATGATTAATATTTTTTAATAATATATTAAAAACATAATCAATCAATTTATTTTATTCGTTTTTAGTATTTTTTTAGTTAACAATATTTTTTTTGGTAATATGTATAAAGATATATTCGATTTGTAGAATAGGGGTAAACTCATGTTTTGTTTCATGTAATTAAAAATTATAAAAAGAAAATATTAAATTTCTAAATCATATTTAAATATTAATTAATAAAAATATGTTCCAATGTTAAACAACATTTGAATTTTCAATAATAATATTTACCCATTTGGAATAACTTTTTAGATGAATTCATTTTTTTATTATTTACGTAATTAACTAAGATTTTTATATTTTAAATTAACTTATTTGATTCATGTTCAAATTTTCAATAATATATTTTTTGTTAATTAAAATATAATAGATCAATACATTAAAAAGTTATAATATTTAAAAAAATAAAATTATAAAATTAATATTCGTGCAGGACACAAAACACTAAGCTAGTTTAACCTAAATATATAATTTTTTTTAGAAAAAAAACACATGGATCATTTATCCTTTATTAATTAATAACAAAGTAATATACACAGGAGAAACATTTTCTCCCAAAAAAAGCCTCTCATTTAAGGGATAAAATAAGGATAAATTTTTTTTACTGAAAAATAAATCATGTTTTAATCCTCATTTAATTCGACAATTAAAATTCGTACAATTATAATAATTATGTATAAAATCCAAAGGATTGACGCAGTAGTATAAGGTTTTGTTGTGTTCATACATGTGTGTAAATTATTTATTTAGTAGAAAAATATGTGTTTTGTACAAAATTTCTTTAAACTAGACAATCACATATGCGCGAGCAAGATTAGTCTCTAACGAGTAGGCCAAGAGACATACGTGATCTCTTGGGACTAAAAAAATAATTATTATATATAACAAATCATTCACAAAATTTTAATGACATTTAATTATTTACAAACCGTATAATTATAATTTGATTTATTATATGAATGTATTATTAATTATATATGATTTGATTTATACTATTATGTTATTTGATAAAGATAACTCTTGACTTATAAAAATATTAATAAAAACTATATATATATATATCACCAACTCACTTTTGTAAAACAAAATTGTCATGTGTTTTCGGGAGATTTTAATATAATAATATATACTTTTATTTTAACGTCTATTTTGCTTTTAATTTTGGGAGATTTTTGTTGTTCTTATTATTTATTTTCTAAGAGTCATGCTTCATTTCACAGGACTCCGATGTGTAGGTATGAAAGGGATTTGGTGAGTGGCTATGTTCATTCCATTTATTTCTTTTTATTTGTAACTTATTGATTATGTTAATTTTCATTGAATTAAATGTGCAGGCGAACATTAGATACATGGATGTGAAGTCTTATAGAATTGATTGAAATCATTGCTCGAGTTAGGTGTTAACACTTCTCAAGTTAGATGATGGTCACTAAAGTACATAAAATTTGGTTGTATGCTTTTTTCAAAGGGAGATTGAACTATGTTTAATAAAACTAGCTTATAAATAAGACAAACTTATAAGTTTACTGATAAATGTCAACTGACATAATTAATATTTATAATATTTGTCATCGTGTGGGAAGTTTGACTTAACCATATGATCAAACATTTTATTGCACACACCACCAAATCCTAGAAAACTTTTTTTTTCATTAACCAAAGCAAATTCGATGAATAGAAAACAAGAAACGCACATATGGTATTATTGGAAAACGAAAAAATACAACTGTGTATGGTGCACATCATCGATTCAATTAGAGTTTAGTTAACAAAAAAGAGAATCTCCACTTTTACGAATTGTACTATCTAGGGTCAACAACATACACGTGGCATCATACATGGCAATCCGCGACACGTGTCAACCCTTCATGTCAGCTCCGGAACAGGAGCATGGATGATCAGCCCTTAGAAGTTGGGCTCCCCAACCAACAGGTTATCTCTAACCTCTTATTATTTGAATATACTTTTATCTCTTTATCTCTTGGTAGGTATTCAATTATCTACAATATCACATATTATCTATAAGGTACAATTATCTACCGACAATTATCTCTAAGTTACATGTTATCTATAACATTATCTATAAGCTATTGGCTATTATCCACAAGTCGGTAATTATCTACAAGAGCTGTAACAACTCCTACAAACAAGGACTCGCAACTCCATTCCACTCCTATAAGTACCATGTTTCTTTGAACCCTTAAAACATCCCTCACCCTCTCAGTAGTGCATCCATACACGTTCACTCGAACATCACACAAGCAGACTTGCTTTCATACTCATTTATATACTCTCTCTTATTCTCCTAACTCTCGTACTTACTTAAGTGTTGGAGTCCTTTGTTTGGTAGATCTCCCCTCTTGTCCTCTTGGAAAAGGCCATTCATTGTCCGACATGCGAAGTTTAGGAGCCCACCTTAGCACGTCCACCTTGACATGTCCTAGCTTTGGATTTTGGTAAGTACATTTGATGTAACAACCCGCCTCGTCGCTATGATATCACCACTCTAAACCGCGAGAATTTCAATTTTTAAATGAAAACTCCGTTCATTTGCTTATGAAAATTTAAAGTAAATTTTTTCACGATATACATTCTGATGCAATCATACCCCCCAAGGATATTGGATAGAAGAATTCAAGAGGATTGGGCTAGAGCTACAAAAGAAGGCCCTAGGATTCTCATGAACCATAGGGTAGTTTTTTGAGCCCATGGGCCAAGGTTGGGTCCACTCTTCTTTGTAAATATTAGAATAGGTTTTTCCTTCTTTTGGGCCTTGTATTTTGGCCATTCTAGTAGTATAGGATTTTAGCCTTGTATTTCAGGGCATTTTGAGTAGTCTTTGTAATAGGGACTTTTTTGTATTTTTGATGTATTTTGTCATGGGGGTGAGCTTAGCTATTATAGGGGGCGTGTAGCTAAGCTCTAGCTTCTCATCTCAAGGAGGTGAGCTTAGGTATTAGAGAGGTGTGTGTAGCTAAGCTCTAGCTTCTCTAGGAATCTTCTCAAGGAAGCTTCTCAATGAAGTTTTTCAAAGAAGCTTCTCAAGGAGATGAGCTTAGTTATTAGAAGGGTGTATGTAGCTAAGCTCTAGCTTCTCAAGGAAGCTTCTCAAGGAAGTTTCTCAAGAAAGCTTCTCAAGGAAGCTTCTCAAGGAAGTTTCTCAAGGAAGTTACCTAGGCTATAAATAGAAGCATGTGTAACACTTTTTGTAACTTTGATGAATGAGAATCTTGTGAGACACAACTCAAAGTTCAACTTCTCTCCCCCTTTTCCTCCTTCAATTTCGTGTTCCCCCCTCTCTCTTTCTTTTCCTCCATTGAAGCATTCTTGTTGGATTGAGTGACCTTGGAATAATTAAGAAGGAGGGGGTTAAATTAATTATTAATGTGTCTTGACTAATTAAAATTTATCCTTCTTAATATTACTAGATTCAATTAGGCTTTACTACTAAGTTATGAGAAAGTAAAGAACAGAAACAATAACTTAGACAAAAGTAAAGCGGAAATAAAAAGTACACAGTGGAAATTAAAGAGTATAGGGAAGAAGAAAACAAACACAAGTTTTTATACTGGTTCGACAATAACTCGTGCCTACATCCAGTCCCTAAGCAACCACTGGTTCTTGAGATTTACAATAACCTTGTAAAATCCTTTACAAGCAAAGATCCATAAGGGATGTACCCTCTCTTGTTCTCTTTGAACAACCAAGTGGATGTACCCTCCACTTGAACTGATCCACAAGAGATGTACCCTCTACTTGCACAACAAGGGATGTACCCTCTAATGTGTTAAGACAAAGAATTCTTAGGCGGTTAGTCCCTTGAATCTTTGTAAGGGGAAACAAAAGATATCTCAGGCGATTAGTCCTTTGAATCTTTTGGCAAGAGGGAGAAGGAAGAAAAGATAGAACACTTTTGTTTTCTGCACAATTTCCACTTGCAGAAAAAAAACAAAGTTTTGAAACAAAGTTTAGAAAGCTTTTTGGCAAAGAAAAAACAATGGGCAATGGTTAGAGAAAGATTGTGAAAAATAATTATTTGGAAGAATATCATATGTATCTTGAATGTGTTCCAAAGTCATGCTTTTATAGACTCTTCATGTCTGGTCAAAGAAACCATTTGAAGAGTTGTGACTTTATAGAAAACCATGTTAAGAGTTATAACTCTTAACTTTTTCTTCAAAAATGTTCACTGGTAATCGATTACCACAAAGGTGTAATCGATTACACAATGCATTTTATGAAAAGTTGTGACTCTTCACAATTGGATTTGAATTCCAACGTTCAAATTCACTTGTAATCGATTACTAATATAGTATAATTGATTACACTATTTGAAAATCATTTTGGAACGTTGCAAACCATTTGAAAATATTTTGAAAACCAAACTGATCACTTGTAATTGATTACTGACAACAGGTAATCGATTACCAGAGAGTAATCACTCTGGTAACTTAAAAAATATGAGAAAAATCTTTTGTAAAACAAAACTGTGCTATTTGGTTTTTGAAAAAAGTCTTTTAATACTTATCCTATATGAAGTCTTGACTTGTTGCTTCTTGATTTCTTCTCTTGAATCTTGAATCTTGGATTGGATTCTTGATGCTTTATCTTGAAGTCTTGAATCAATCACTTGGGCTTTTGGCATCATCAAAATTGCTTGGTTCATCATCATGAAGCTTGCTTCTACAATCCTCTCCAAGCTTCTTATCCAAGACACATTCTTGGTCGTGAAGCTCCTTCTTCCATGGATTATTCCCTAGTGGATGGCGCCTCTCCTCACCTCTTCGCCTTTATCTTCCGTTGCATCTCCATGGTGGAAAATCACCATTGAAGGACCTCATTGAAGCTCAAAGATCCAGCCTCCATAGAAGCTCCACAAGCAAGCTTCCATCAAGTGGTATCAGAGCACAAGAGCTTCAAGTAGGTGCTCCTTAAACCTCCATTAATTTTCAGCTTTACCTTCTCCTCTATTGTTGTTTCTTCATTTTTCTCCATGTATCTCCTCACATGTCTTGTGCTAAATGTTTTTAACATGATTCTTTAGAGTTTCCACCAATTAAACTTGCCATAGAAACTAGATTTGATTTTCTATGGTTCAAATTTCTTGTTCTTGTTCTTGAACCATGAATTGTGTTGAGTTTAGGTTCCTTTGAGTTTTGTCTTGTTATTTTTTGTGGCTGAAACCTAAACCATAAAATTCTTACAAAAACATTTAAGTAGAAGAAAACCTCAAAAATCTAGAGTGATTTGTTCACCTATTGTAGTTTTGTCATAGAAGCCATGTATAGTCATGAAACTTGTCACATAAGATTTCTTATGTTGTGCTGAATTTTATTTTTCTTGTTTCTTTGTCTAACTCATTTGTTCATGAGTGTATGAAATTCTTTTATCCTATTATTTGATTTGAGTCAAATCTTGCATGTTAATTAGTCCTTAACATGTTCATGCAAAATTCTTAGAGAGTCTTTGATTGTGAACCTTTTCTTGAACTTTTAGGTTTCCTTTTGATTGTGTCTATTGTGAATTTGAGTTTTGGTGAATGAATTGCTGACTGAAATTTTTATCCTAAGTGAATATTGAACTCCTAAAACTCTGATAAACAAGCCTAGTGAGTTCAACACACATAGGAAGGTTGAATGTAAGCCCAAGGCAATCAATATTCCATGCTAAAAAAAATTTGAAGTCTGAAATCGTTGGTGCTGACAGCTTAGACATACGAACTTGTAAAAATTATTGAGAATTGGACATACAAACTTGTAAAAATTACAAGTGATTTTGATAAAAGGAAAAAATACGAAAAATCACACATGTTGGTAGAAAAATCAGTATCCAGAAAAAGAAAAAAAATGTGAAAAGGAAGTGTGCTTGTTGTTTTGGCTCAAAATTTATTCTATAATTGGTGCCTATTTTATACCAATCTTAGTTCTGAAATTTCAATTGAAAATTAGTGTGAAAACAAGTGCCAAAGCTAGAGGTTTGTTGAGTCATATTTTTAGTTTTTTCACTCTACTCTAGAGCCATTCTAAGTTTCTCTTTGAGTCCTAGCTTGCTTCTATGTCCTTTTCATTGCTTTAATTGTTGAATAATCCTTGAAAAATTGTCTTGTTAAAACTCCATTGGTTTAGCTTTCATTTCATTTTTTTGGTCTATGGTTATTTCTTTTCTCTTTGTTTCCTTGTTTGTGAATTGCTATATAGGGAATTGGAAAGGGGGATTGGTGTCATCCCTTAAAGAATTTGAGTCAAGAAGTAAGGGGCCAACCACCTTAAGAGCTATTGGACTAAGAAGCACTCCAAATTAAGTGAATCACCAAAGAGAGAACAACCACCAAAAGTTGAGGACCTTTTTGTAATTTTGTAATTGACAATTCACATACTTTCATTGCTTTCAAATTTTGTAACAAAAAGGTCTTTCATTGGAAGTAAGTTGGGAGCCTCCAATAAGTCACCCTACTTCCATTTGTGTGTAATAATTTTAGACAATTTTCCCTTAGGGTTGTGAGTGTTTTGTTGGGAACCTTAAATGTGGTCATCCAAACACTTAAGGTTTCGCCTAGTTTACATTTCTTGCTTACTTTCATAGCTTTTTTCTTTTACCTTCCATTGTCAAACCGCCTAGATAGCTTCCCTTTTATCAATTAGTTTTTACCTAATCTTTCACACCTATTTTAGTGTTTATTTTGGCTACTTTCAACCATAGTTTCTTTTACCTTTTGTTTTCAAACCCCCAACAAGAAAGAATCACAACTTAGAAACCAACATGAGTCTTCATTCATCATCTAGTGTTAATGGTGAGGGTTCTACTCCTAAGGACCCCTTGTATAAGATATTAAATGAGTTGAGATCCCTTAAGTTGTGGAAAGAAAAACAAGAGAGAAAAGAAAAAGGAAAAAAAGTGGAAGAAATAAATCAAGATGAAAGAAAGAAAATAAGGGAAGAAGAAAGAAGGAAAATACTAAAAGAGTTAAGAAAAGAAAAACATGCTTCCTATAATAGTCATAACTCTTGCAAGAGACTAAGTGAAGAACTTTGTGACTATTATGAAGGAAGGCATAGGGCACATCTTAGACCTCACTCCCATTGGAGAGAAAAGGAAAGAAAGCCTCAAGAGACTAACATTAACCTCCCATACTTTCATGGGAAGGACAATGTAGAGGTTAACCTAGATTGGGAAATAAAGGTAGAGCAACAACTTAAAAGGAAGTCTACTTCAAAATCTTATGGATCTCACTCTTATCCAAAGAAATACCAAGGGCAAGGAATCTTAGGGGTGACACCTTCTAAGCCCAAAGATGATAAAGGGAAGACAATAGGAAAGCAATCCCTTAAGGCTAGTATGCAATAAAAGACTAGCTCCATAAAGTGCTTTAAATGTCTTAGAAGAGGACACATTACTTCTCAATGCCCCACCAAGAAAACCATGATTATGAGGGGCCAAGACATTTATAGTAGCCAAGATGAGGCTACTACTTCACATTCCTCTAGTGAAAGTGAAGAAGCAAAAGGGGAAGAATCTAGTGAAGAAATCTACCCCCAAGAAGAAGGACAACCTTTAATGGTTAAGGAGGAGTGTAAGGAGATAAGTGTCTCCTCCAAGAGGTTAGCTAAGAAGGAAAGTCATTTTGAAATAAAGACAAATATTAAAGAAACTTCCCCTCTTAGACAACCTCCACATCTTCTCCTTTGTAAAAAGACACTTGTTAGCACTGCCACACCTCTTAGGCTTGAGGTTATTCCTCAAGTAAAGAAGTTGTTGGATGAGGGTTTGGTTCGTAAGAGCTTAAATCCTTGTGCTTTGTTGGTGCCCAAAATAGGTATTATTAGGCACCAAATCCCTAAAATAAGTGATATGATGAATGTGTTGAGTGTTGCAACCCTCTTTTGTAAAATCAGTCATGCACCTAACATCTTCATGATTCATGTACATTGGTACTCATTAGGTAGGTTTGTTCTTATTTTTGGTTTGAATACAAACCTAGGTGCTCATATGGGACACCTAAGGTTTGTCATACTTTTTTGTAGGAATAATCAACATGAAAATACATAAAAAGGTATGTTTTATTGCATTAGTGATCAAGGGGTTCCCACGGACCCTAAGAGAATAAAGGTCGTTCCTGATTGGCCCACTCCACCAAGTATAAGGGAAATCTGGGGCTGCCATGACTTAACAAAATTTTACAAAAGGTTTGTCCCATATTTTTCTACACTTGTAGCACCACTCATTGAGTTGGTGAGGAACCATGTTCCTTCATGGGAAGATACCCATGAAAGGGGTTTTCAAACCTTACCCTACAGGTGTCGAGGGAAGGAGCCCAAAGTATAAAGAACCTCAGGATTTGAGGTCAAATCCTTTCCAAGGTGGAAGGGATGATGCAATCCTACCTCCCAAGGGTATTGGATAAAAGAATCCAAGAGGATTGGGCTAGAGCTACTAAAGAAGGCCCTAGGGTTCTTATGAACCTCAGGGTAGTTTTCTGAGCCCATGGGCCAAGGTTGGGTCCACTCTTCTTTGTAAATATTAGAATAGGTTTTTCCTTCTTTTGGGCCTTGTATTTTGACCATTCTAGTAGTATAGGGTTTTAGCCTTGTATTTCATGGCATTTTGAGTAGTCTTTGTAATAGAGACTTTTTTGTATTTTGATGTATTTTGTCATGGGGTGAGCTTTGCTATTATAAGGGGCGTGTAGCTAAGTGTTAGTCGGTGAATATGACTAACTTTTGTGTATAAAACTTGTGTAAATTGTATCAAACTCCTCCAATTTATGGTTATTTTGTAGTGTTATAAGTTCTTTTAGTTAAATATAGGTATAAATATGTAGTACTTCCATTTTGTGTGTTTAATGTTGGATCAAGTGGCCTCGGAATAATTAAGAGGGGGGTTGAATTAATTATTACTGAACCTTTACTAATTAAAAATCTACCCTTCTTAGGCTTTTACTATAATGTTAAGAAAGTAAAGAACATAAATATTAACTTAACCAAAAGTAAAAGTGATAATTAAAGTGCCCAACGGAAATTAAAGAGTGAAGGGAAGAAGAAGACAAACACAAGAGTTTTATACTGGTTCGACAACAACCCGTGCCTACATCCAGTCCCCAAGCAACCTGCGGTCCTTGAGATTTCTTTTCAACCTTGTAAAATCCTTTACAAGCAAAGATCCACAAGGGATGTACCCTCCCTTGTTCTCTTTGAACAACCAAGTGGATGTACCCTCCACTTGAACTGATCCACAAGAGATGTACCCTCTCTTGTTCTCAGTTACAACAACCCAAGTAGATGTACTCTCTACTTGTACCACAAAGGATGTACCCTCCAATGTGTTAAGACAAATTTCTCAGGCGGTTAGTCCTTTGAAACTTTGTGAAGGGGGAAACAACAGAATTCTTAGGCGGTTAGTCCTTCGTTCTTTTGGAAAAGGAAGAAGAGAGACACAAAAAGAATTCAGGCGGTTAGTCCTTGGTAAATTCTTTTTGGCAAAGGGAGAAGGGAATGAAAAAGATGAATAACACACTTTTGTTTTCAAGGTTTGGAAAACCAGAAAACTTTAGAAAGCTTTTTGCAAAGGAAGAAGAAGAAAAAGAAGAAGAAGTTCAAAGAGATTCAAAGGTTTTAAAATAATATGTGAAAAAGTTGGTTGTAAAGGTTGTAAGTATTGTAAGTGCTCTTCAAATGTAAATCAAGGTATTGCTTTTATAGACTCTTCAAGTCTAGTCAAGAAAACCATTGGAAGAGTTATAACCTTTAGAAAAACCTGAAAATCATTGGAAGAGTTACATCTTTTGATTTTTGTTCAAAACTTGTCACTGGTAATCGATTACCAAATCCTTGTAATCGATTACACAAAGCTTTTTATGAAAGGATGTGACTCTTCACAATTGAATTTGAATTCCAACGTTCAGATGCACTGGTAATCGATTACCAATATCTTGTAATCGATTACACCATTTTGAAATCAATTGGAACGTTGCAAATTCAGTTGAAAACTTTTGAAATCAAACTTTCCCACTGGTAATCGATTACAGGAAATTGGTAATCGATTACCAGAGAGTACAAACTCTGGTAACTTAGAAAATTTTATGAAAACTCTTTTGAAAAAAAAATTGTGCTATGTTTGTTTTTTGAAAAAATCTTTTCAATACTTCCCTTGTGAAGTCTTCTTGATTTCTTCTCTTGGAACTTGAATTCATCTTTTCTTGAATCTTGAAATCAAACTTCTCTTGATTCTTGAATTTGTTCTTGATTTAATCTTGAAATCATTCTTTGGGCTTTTTGTCAACATCTTTGTCATTATCAAAACTTCTTGAATCAACTTGATTCATCATCATGAAGCTTGCTTCTACATTTAATAATCATTTTCTCTCAATTTCAGGATAATTAGGCAAATTTTGAAGTGTTGATTTTCACCCTCTCGCTAAGCCAATCTGTTGGCTTAGCGAGCCATCCGCTGAGCGCAACAATCCTTGGCTAACCGCGAGGAAGAATCTGGAATAAGGATGAGCTGTGCTTGTTCACTGAGCGAAGGTCCATCCCGCTAAGCGCACTGCTTCAGTCCCTCCACTAAGCGAGTAAAGCCACGCTAAGCCGAAATTCACTAATGCATGCTAAGCGGTTCAAAAGTGCGCTAAGCGTACGAGCACGAACAAAGCCACCTATTTAAGCCTGAAATTAGATTTTGAAGAGGAGTTTGGGCCATTTTTTGAAGGAGCTTCTGCATGTGAGAGATTCTAGAGAGAGAAAGGTCCAAGTTCGAAAGAGTTTGAGAGATTTTGTTGTGTGAAGATCTGCAGAGACCAGAGCTGGAAGAGGAAGCCATCCTAAGAGCTTGAGATGAGTTTGTGAGTGATTGTGAGGTCCTAGAGGTGGAGGAGACATCCCCATTACTTGTATTTCTGCAATCTTTCATCTTTCTCTTCTCTTCGTTGTAAAGGAAGCTTCCCAGTTATGGAAAGCTAAATCCTTTGTTGGATCTTCCTTGTAGGTATTTGATGTAAATATCTTTTTATCTATTTAATGATGTTTGTGTGTTCACTATGCTATCTGAACTTCATTCTACCATGCTTTTGCCTTGATCATGTAGATGCATGTGTTTTTAGGATTATTCAACAGTGGAAACTGGTTTGATTCTTAGAACTTGATAGAACAGGGCTAGTTTGTCATATTTTCATGAGGAATCGGGGTACGGTAACCTAGTTGTTGTATGTTTGTCTTAATGCGGTCCTGGCCGAGTTTAGTTCAACAAGAGGAATCTGCGAACGATGCTTGATCAGGATTAAGCTAGACTATCATGAGGAATCGAGGTTTAGTATTTCAGGAGACACCATAGAATGCATGAGCATTGTTAAGTAGAGAATATCCTTCTAGCATCAGGCACTTATTAGGAAGACCAACGTGTTGTCTACTTGTTTTTATGCATCATTTCTCACGTGATTTTTCCCTTTTTAATAGTTAGTTTACACATCTATTCATATAAATACATCTCTTTTCACAATAGACATCTATTCACTGAAATAGCTTTACCAGGTAACACAAGTTCCCCGAGAGTTCGATACTTGGTTCTTACCGTTTTATCCTACTTGTGCGATCCGGTGCACTTGCCGAAAGCGGAACACTAAGCTCTAGCTTCTCATCTCAAGGAGGTGAGCTTAGGTATTAGAGAGGTGTGTGTAGCTAAGCTTTAGCTTCTCTAGGAATCTTCTCAATGAAGTTTCTCAAGGAAGCTTCTCAAGGAGGTAAGCTTAGTTATTAGAGGAGTGTGTATAGTTAAGCTCTAGCTTCTCAAGAAAGCTTCTCAAGGAAGCTTCTCATGGAAGTTTCTCAAGAAAGATTCTCAAGGAAGTTTCTCAAGGAAGCTACATAGGCTATAAATAGAAACATGCGTAACAATTTTTGTAACTTTGATGAATGAGAGTCTTGTGAGACACAACTCAAAGTTCAACTTCTCTCCCCCTTTTCCTCCTTCAATTTCGTGCTCCCCCCTCCCTCTCTTTCTATCTCTCTTTCTTTTCCTCCATTGAAGCATCCTCTCCAAGCTTTTTATCCAAGGCACATTCTTAGTGGTGAAGCTCCTTCTTCCATGGCTTATTCCCTAGTGGATGACGCCTCCTCTCACCTCTTCTCCTTTATCTTCTGCTGCATCTCCATGGTGGAAAATCACCATTGAAGGACCTCATTGAAGCTCAAAGATCCAACCTCCATAGAAGCTTCACAAGCAGGCTTCCATCACATTCCCAAACAACACACCATTACTATATATATATATATATATATATATATATATATATATATATATATATATATATATATATATAGGCATAGTAACTCAGTACACATCATTCACATAATGGAAAGTAAATTTGTTCATACATATACCTAAACCTGTGATTTACATCCTCAATTAAAAAAAAAGAATTATGTAACCCCTATGGAGGAGTTGATTAACAAAACACAACTCTCTCCCAAAATAATCCCAACGTCATCAGGTTGGCTCGGCGGCTCCACAAAAGAATCTCACTTCTCGTACTCTATTGTTATCATTTTGCTCCCACGAACAAAGATTCGCGATCATCACAGGTACCAACCACATGGTACAAAAATTGCGAGGGGTGAGTTTATATAAAAGAAGTTAATACAAAAATCAAATAATCATAATTAGTAAGAAAACATTATCAAATACCATAAACATACACAAACATCCATTAGTCCAACATACACTCAACAAGTAGTCATCATCTGTCCATAGTTCCAATCAATCATGCTCAGTATGATGCATGCATCTGACCTCAACTTTCAAATGCAATATGGTACCATCCCCAAGGAAATAGCCTAAGCGTGTCCACACGACACTCTCACTTAGGAAAACTAGGCAGTAAGTGTCGAGGTCATCCTATCGTGCACAAACAACTCCCCCCATGGTGATCAGCCTGAGTCTCAAGGGAGTTCCAAACCGAGTGACATGCCCCCAAGTACAAGTATTCTTCCTCATGAGAAACTACAAGTACTTACTCATAAAGTTTATACTATTTCCATGTCATATGAAGTATGAAACATGGGAACCATCAATGCACTGACCGTGGATAATTAAAGATTCTAATCCATCCCCCTCCAGAGATGCTTAAAACTCTTTAACCACTCTATTTCTCCCACCAGGGATATCCAACAAGGTCATTGCACGCCCCATGTACATACACAACATACAATGTATGAAACATGGGCACCATCAATGCATTTATCATGGATAATTAAAAGATTTTAAGCCATCCCCCTCTAGAGATGCTGAAAACTCTTTAACCACTCAATTTCCCCCTCCTGGGATATCCAACAAGGTCACTGCATCCCCCATGTACATTCACAATATACATCATCACAGTGCATTTTGAACATCATCAACATTTCATCTCAATGTCATTATCAACATCAGCATTGTCTCATCTCAATGTCATTCTCAACATCAACATCATCTCATCTCAATATCATTCTCAACATCAACATCATCTCATATTAACATAATCATCAATAACAACATCCTCTCATATCAATATTATCATAAACATCAACGTCACCTCATATCAATTAATGTCATTAATAGCAATATCATCAGTAAGTCACATTTCGCATATACATACATATACATAGTTCATGCCTAAGATTCACACTCCCCAGGTCTTCAGACAACACAAGTCTAATAAAAAAATAATGTCATTTATCAATAATAGACGTATCGCATCCCATTAGTCAAAAACATTGTTTTTCTTGAAAACCAGCTTGCAATAGGGACAAACATAGGTCCCCATAGTTATGTTCCCTAACCCCAACTATGGTATTAAAAACTGTCAATGATAATAAACTCCCCTCACCTATCGTGAGCTCTCTGTTAGTTCCTCTTTGTGTTGCTTAGAGGTCTCTCTCGTTCACGCTCGTCAGTCCAAACGCAAGGTTCTATATACCAAATTGAAGGAAATTTAGTATAGATTACAAAAATAAGGTTAATAACAATATTCAGAGTCAGATACCCCTGTCAAAACATAAAGGGCTGAGGGGTGTTTCAGATTCGACTAAAAGGAGACATCATTTGAAAATTCGGGTCACACCAATATGACCGGGGTTCAGTGAAGGTCACGAAAATAACATCAATGTTATAAAAAGATAATTTTTACAATGTCTCATTTTCAAGGGTTTTTCAAAGGAAGTGTAAAAACACCCTATTACAGTACCCAAAACACAAGAGACACTAAGAGAAACTCAAATTAACTAAGATAAAGGCTTAGAAGTCAAGATTACCTCAGAAAAGCTACAAAAGGAAGGATTGAGGGAGTTTTCTCCACTGAATCCTTGAGGTGGGTTCTGAGGATTCTGTAGAAGCAAATGCCTTTGGTGTTTTGATGATGATCATGATGATTTGATGCAAATGATGCAAATGGGCTTTTCAAGTTTAAATTCAAGACAATGATTCAAGAATACAAGCCACAACATCAAGATGATCACTAGTATTTTAGGAAGGGAATTCCTAATTGATATAGCAAAAGGTTTGGCCAAGTAATTTAAGTTAAAAAGTGTTTTTCAAGAGATTTACTCTCTGGTAATCGATTACCAGAGGATGTAATCGATTCCCAGTGGCCAAAATGGTTTACAACAGCTATTAGAAATTTGAATTCAAATTTTACACTGTGTAATCGATTACACAATATTGGTAATCGATTACCAGCAGTTAATAAACGTTTTAATTCAAATTTTAAAACCTGTAATCAATTACACAAAACCTGTAATCGATTACCAGAGGAGATTTTCAGAAAATAACTTCCAAGAGTCACATCTATTCAAATGGTTTATGAATGGCCATCAAAGGTCTATTTATATGTGACTTGGAAACACGAATTAAGATGAGAGTTTTGATTGCTCAAAAAGTTTTATCCTCTCAAAAGATTAAGAGAGTTTTTCTGAATTGAAATGTCTTATCCTCTCAAAGATTCCTTGGTCAAACACTTGCATATTCAATAAGGAATTGTGATTGATCTTCATTGTACAATCTATCTCTTTCAAGAGAGATTTCTTCTTCTCATCTTCTTACTTCTGAAAAGGGATTAAGAGACCGAGGGTCTCTTGTTATAAAAGAATTTTGAACACAAAGGAAGGATTGTCCTTGTGCGTTCAGAACTTGTAAAAGGATTTTACAAGAGAGTGGAAAATCTCAAGTGGGTTGCTTGAGGACTGGACGTAGGCACAGGAAGTGGCCGAACCAGTATAAATCAAGTTTGCATTTCTCTTTTCCCTTAAACTTCTTTTATTTATTGCTATTTATCTTTGGCTTGAAAGAAGTTTATTTTGAATTGTCTTTTGAGTAATTCATGTTAAGGGTGCATTGTTAATCTAAAAAGAGAGAGTGAAATTTTAATTGGGGAATAGTTCTTGTTATCTTAATTCAACCCCCCCTTCTTAAGATAATTGAGGCCATTTGTCTAATAGATTCCGCTCTGATTAAAATGTTCCTCTTGGTGTGGGGGTTCGACGGCAAGCAACGACAGTTCATGGTGGCCACTGGTGGTCATGGGTGGTGGAGAAGAAGGTATAGGGTTTGGGTGGGTGTTTGGAGAGGGGGAGAGTGAAAAATCGTGTTTTTCACGTTGAGGAATGTATTTATAATTTGCAGATCTCGCTTAGCGAGACAAACTTGCTAAGTGAGAGTCTACTTTTCGTGCTTAGCGCGATAATTCGCGCTAAGTGCAACTCCCTCTATGCTAATTGATGCAATCCTACCCTACAAGGGCATTGGATAGAAAACTCCAAGAAGATTGGACCAGAGATGCAAGAGAAGGCCCTAGGGTTCTCATGAGCCTTAGGGTAGATTTTGGGCCCATGGGCTAAGTATGAGCCCGCTTATCTTTGTACATATTAGATTAAGGTTTCATTATTTTTTAGGCCTTGTATTTAGGGTCCATAATATAGGTAAGGTACCCTAGAAATGTATGATTTTTTAGCCCTTGTATTTTAGGGCACCTAGACTAGTTTTTGTATTAGGGGTAGTTTTGTAATTTCACATGCACTAAGTGGATATTTGATGTGTGTGATTGGAAAGAAATTTAATTGAATTGGGACAAGCCCAATCCGATTAAATTTTAGAGGGGGAGGTGAGCATTTGCTTGCTACACCCCATTGCCACATCATATAGTCACATTTTGTGTATGTCCTTCATGCTTTACATGCCTCCTGACACCTAAGCACACTTAGTAAAGAATCTTGGACTTGATCTTGGATTAGTGGGCTGAGCCATAACTAAAATTCACTAATCATAATTAGTGAAATTTTGGTCCAAAATTTGGCTCTACAAATTTAATTTCAAATTCAAGTGAAATTTGAATAGAAATTCAAATTTCCCTCCAATTATGTGTGACACTTAGGCTATAAATAGAGGCCATGTGTGTGCATTTTTTCAACTTTAATCATTTGAGAACTACACTTCAAAGTTCAGACCTCTTTTGAGGCAGAAAATTTCATGCTCCTTCTCCCTCCACTCATCTTCTCCTACCTTCAAGCTCTTATCCATGGCTTCCTATGGTGGTGAGCTTCTTCTTGACTCCTCTTCTCCTTGAAGTGGCGTCTCCTCTCAACTCTTCTTCTTCTACATTCCGCTGCCATTGAACTTCAAGAAACAAAGAACTCCATTGATGAAGAAGATTCAAGGCCTACAAGCTCCACATGGAGCTACATCACTAATTCTCACTTAGTGCACTAATTCTTGCTCAACGCAATTCCCTTTCGGGTTGGAATTGCGCTTAGCGTGCTAATTCTTGCGCAGTGCAACTTCCTTTGCGCTAATTCTCGCTCAACGTGCTAATTCTTGCTTAGCGCAATTCCCTCTCAGGTTGGAGTTGTGCTTAGTGCACTCCTCGTGCTTAGCAAGACATCAAAAGTTATTATTTTCAAAGTCTCAATGGTCAAACTTTGAATAATTGTCTTAAGAACCTCCAACCAAAATTTGAAGACAATTCAACAGTTAACGAATTCAGGATCGTGATTTTACTGAAATAGGTTTAGGTAAAATTTGAAATCTCATAATTTCAACTCAGCTCAACAAAACTCCACATAACTCAACATCCACATCAAGAAATTCACACATGACTAATTCTAGCCATAACTCAACTCATTCAAGTTAACCATATAGTTAAATAACACAATAAATATGATTAAACATCGATTTATAATTAGTAATATTTTAGGGTGTTACATTTGGTGCCCATCGTGGGGCTGCGGTAAAACATACCCCACGGTCTCTCGCTATCTCTCTTTCACACACATGGTTAGCACGCGGTCTGGCCTCAGACACGAGACCCATTTCGAAGGCTCCAATCCTCCTCCAGAAACCATGTCAGACACTGATACCTTCCAACAACTCTAGAACCACGTTGCAGAGATGGAGCGACGCCAAGAGGAGGAGCTCTGGAAGCTGAAAGGTGACTACGATTAGCTAGAGGCTCATTTCAAACGCCCTTAGGGTGGCAAACACTCTACTCATATGTTGCCTGAGCACACACAAGGGGAATCACACCCCAAACGTGCAGTCAACACTCAAAATGATCCAAGTCTCTCCCATATGCACCGTTTAGCAGGGCGAACTTCTTGTTGACATCCCTTTGTTGATCGCATTATGGAAGCTGACATACCTCTATGCTAGAAACTACTCAACCTAGAGAGGTATGATGGCACCACTGATCCAGATGAACATCTAGATGCATTTTTCACTCAGGCAAATTTGTACACCAATGACGATGCAATCATGTGTCGTGTCTTCCCAACATCGATTAAAGGGGTAGCCTTGACATGGTATGATGGACTTCCCCCAAGGTCCATAGGTAGCTTCGACACTCTTGTTGAGTGCTTTAGTGCATAATATGCAACCAGTCGGGCACATCGTATGACCTCTGCCGCCTTGGCCAGTGTGCAACAAGCAGACAATGAGTCTCTCTAAAAATTCATGGACAGATTTGGACGCATTGTCGTCAAGATCCAAAATCTCAACCCAAAGGTAGCACTGCACGCCATGGTCCTTGCCTTAAGGCCTGGCATGTTTGTGGACAGTTTGTGCAAAAACACCTCTGATGACATGGACGAGTTATGTGAACGAGCCAAAGGATACATTCAAATGGAAGAAATGTCTAGGTTCCAGAACAAAGTTAAACAAGCCAGACAGAAGCACGACAAGCGAGAAGAAAATGCCAAGATCGACTCACACAAGTTGGACAAGAGGCATAAGCCAGATAAGCGGCAACCTCTCCTAAAAGGACCTAGGTATGAACACTAGATGCCCCTAATGATCAATCGCATTACAATCCTAGAGGAGGCTTTCAACTTGGAGGTAACCATTAAGCTACCCCCAACGCGTCCTCCCAAGCTGGGGTTAGATGCGACCAAATACTGTAGATACCATCATGGTATCAATCACAATACAAAAGACTGTCGGGCCCTGAAAGACAAAATAGAAGAGCTCATACATGCTTGATATCTAGCCCAGTCTGTTTAGAGGCTAGACAATCATCAAGCAGGAGCAAGACCTGGAGGACACCAAGAGAATTAGCATAGGAATCATGATGCGGACAAAAGAAAAGATAGAGTGAAAGGTTGAGGTAGATAGCGATACCAACAACAAAGGCACAAGTGACAACCTCCATAAGAACATGAACCCACGCAACAAATCAAAGGTGCAATCAACACCATTGCAACAAAGACTTCCACCTATCATTTTCACGGATAGGGACTTCAAGGGTATCAACCCCATGAACCAGGACGACCCCATGGTTATCTCCATCATCATCGCAAGCTTCATGGTGTTCAAGGTCCTCATCAACCAAGGTAACTCCACTAACATGCTATATTGGAAAACTTTCCATAGGTTCAAAGTCTCGCGTGACACTGTCCACCCTCATGCCGGTCCACTCCTTGGCTTCATATGCAAAAGAGTAGAGACAAGAGGCTACATTGACCTAACAACCACTTTTGGTCAAGGTCAGCTTTCCAAAAGCTTCACAATATGATATTTACTTGTTGACGCATATACATCGTATTTTTCTTTGATTGGCAGGAAGACACTTAATGAGCTTGGAGCTATTGTCTCCACGGTGCATCCAAAGATGAAATTCCCCACCCTGAGGGGGAGATTATGACTATCAAGGTAGATGAAAAGCAAGCACAATAGTGCTACGCACAAAGCCTAAAGATGGCACCTTATCCTCCCACCAGGGAGCTTGCTAAGCCTCACCCCACAATGGTTGAAGGTACTCCAAGTCATGAGCATGAAGGAAAGACCTCTAATCTGAGCCCTAACCATATACCAAGCCATCTTAGATGATGAATTCGATATAGATCCATGCAACAACACTTCTAACAAAGGCCCAAAGCCCATTGAAGAGCTCGTCAAGCTGCAGTTGGGACTCAAACCCGGGCAATGTACATAGCTCAAGCCATGAGCACAGATGCATCGCTGATACCCTACATCAGAATGTGGACCTATTCGCTTGGCAGCCATTTGGTATGTCGGGAATCCACCCCAACATCATCTGCCACAAGCTCATCATATGTCCCCAAGCCAAACCAATATCATAGAAGAAAAGGAAGATGGGAGAAGATTGACACAAAGTGGTTAGAGAAGAAGTGGAAAAACTTCTTAAGGCCAACTTCATCAGAGAAGTCAGGTAGTCCACCTAACTTGCCAACGTTGTCATAGTAAAAAAGGCCAATTAAAAATGTTGCATGTTCACTTACTACACTGATCTGAACAGGGCGTGCCCCAAAGATGCATACCCTCTGCCCAACATCAACAGAATAGTTGATGGAGCATCCGAGTTCCAATTACTAAGCTTCCTAGATGCCTACTCTGAATATAACCGAATTCGGATGCACACTCTAGACAAGCAGAAAACAACATTCATCATTGAAGATGCCAACTTCTATTACAGGGTCATGCCCTTTGGCCATAAAAATGCAAGTGTTATATACCAGAGACTGATGGATTGGATTTTCAAATAATAAATCGGAGGAAACAATGGCAGACTTGGAAGAGGTCTTCAGAGAACTCCATAAATATGACATGCACCTCAATCCAATTAAATGTACTTTCGAGGTCGGTGGAGGCAAGTTCCTAGGCTTTATGATCACTCATTGGGGATTGAAGCCAACCCCAACAAATGCACTGCTATCCTGGAGATGCGTTGTCTGACCAACGTCCAAGAAGTCCAAAAGCTCAATGGTAGACTAGCATCCCTGTCCAGGTTCCTCCAAAAGATTACAAAAAAGGTGAAGCCATTCTACAAACTACTCAAGAAGACTAAGCCATTCTCATGGGACGAGACTTGCGAACAAGCCTTCTTGGCTTTCAAGAAGACCATTGCCACACCGCTAGTCTTGAGCCTACCTTCTCTTAGTGGCTGACAAAGCCGTCAGAGCAACCCTCGTACAAGAGGAGGGGAAAAGGTGGTGCTAGCACTCATCACATTGGCTCGATGCCTTAGGCCATACTTTCAGAGTCACCAAGTGGTAGTCAAGGCAAACTTCCTGGCAGAATTCATCAGGAACGGTCAAACCACCTCAGACTGGTGGAGCCTCTACATTGATGGTGCGTCCAATGTGAAAGGGAGTAGGGCAAGAATCATCCTCGAAGGCCCTGAAAATGTAACCCTGGAGAAAGCTCTTAAACTCAACTTCAAAGCCTCAAAGAATTAGGTTGAGTACGAGGTACTCATTGTAGGTCTAAAGCTAGCAAGAGAAGTCAGGGCCAAGAAGCTTTGATGCTACACAAACTCACAATTTGTCTAGGGACAGGTCACCAACAAATACTAGACCATGGAAATAGTGTTACTCAAGTACTATCACATTGCTAAAATTGTCATTGACAATTTTGAATGCTTCAAAATGTACTACATACCAAGAGAGAGCAATAACAGAGTATACCTGCTCTCCAAGCTGGCCAACACTAAGAAGGTTGGGCACCTCAAGACTATCATCCAGGAGACGCTCCAAACTCTCATCATAGATGCTAAGGAAGTTATGGTCGGAGAAGAGGAGGAATTAGACTAGATGACCCCTTACAAGAACTTCCTAGTTCAGGGGTATTGCAAACAGGCGAGAATGAAGCTTGATGCCTAAAATAAAAGTCTCGCTACTACGTCATCCTTGATGGCGAGCTATTCAAAAGAGGGTTGACAACACCCTTGTTAAAATGTCTGAATAGCCAGCAGGCAGACTACGTCATGAGAGAACTTCATGAAGGGATTTGTTGTCTCTACACTAGGGGACGCTCTCTTGCCACCAAATTGGTGCAAGATGCCAAGAGTTTGCGGATGTGCCACACACTTCTCCTGATAATCTCCACAGTATAAGCTCCCCTTAGCCCTTTGCCATTTAGGGAATGGACATACTAGGACCACTGCCAAAGGCCCTAGGAGCAATCAAATATTTATTGGTCACCATCAACTACTTTACCAAGTGGATTGAGGTAAGACCACTATGGGAAATTATTGGACAAATGGCCTCAATAACTTAAGAGGGGGGGGGGGGGGTGAATTAAGTTTCAAAATTTTTCCACTAACAAATTTTAACCCTCTTTTAAATGATATATGATAGGCTTAGAATGCAGAAGAAGAAGAAGAAACAATCAATTTAATAATGTTCTTTTAACTGTGTAAGACAAAGTAATATTGCAATAAAATAACTGAGATAAAGGAATAGAAAAATGCAAACTCAATTTATACTGGTTCGGCCACTTCCCGTGCCTACGTCCAGTCCTCAAGCAACCCACTTGAGATTTTTCACTATCTCTGTAAATCCTTTACACTCTTTGAGCACACCTTGGGATCTCTCACCCTTGTGTTCAAGTTCTCATAAGCCAAGAGACAAACAGTCTCTTGATTACAATTGAGTTTATGAGATGAACAAAAAGATTTCTCTCTGATCGAGGCCGTACCCGAATCAAATAAACATGAAAATGCAGTAACTAGGAAGTGATCCTAGGTCGTTTCCCAACGAGCAGTGACAAGCCAAATGTTCATAATATACTTGCAGTAACAGTAACAGTAACGATGGGGGGGGGGGGGGGGTGTTTGCTTTTGTAAATTAAACAGCGAATATATGTGAATTAGAAAATATCATAATTAAAACACGTTGCTTCCCCTTGATTCACAAGCAAGTCTCTTATCCTAGGTTACGAGAGTTTATCCTTTATCAGTTTAACCACTTAATCCAACCCTAAATTAAATTACTAAGCGAAATTCAACATAAGGCATTCATTATGTGATTAAGCATCACATACACCAATTACTCATAAACGATCATTAAGCATGAACGTAAATTAAGCGCAGAGACAATTAATCAAGCACTAAGCATGCATGAATTAAAAGCAACAAATTCAAAGTAATTAGTGAAGAGGAAAAACTAAACAGAATTTAACAGTAATAATAGAACCTCAAAGAGAACTGTGCTTGATCCTCAAGGGAAAACAACGCTGCGGACTTAGCCTTCCATTAATCAAATAGAGAATGAAATTTTATTGATAAAACTAAAAGTCTGAACTGGAATTGAAAAAAAACGAAAATAAAAGAGAAAGAGAAGAGAGACTAAAACTAAAAACGAAAAATAGAAGAGAGAGAGGAGAGAGAGAGAGAGTCTCCCGCGAGGGAGAGAGGGGGGCCCCTAAACTAGAACCTTGGTGCTATTATATAGTTTTTTTCAACCCCAAAGCTTACAAATATGTTTTAAATCCAAGCCCATAAGTAAAATCAAATCAAATCTAGATAAGATAAGATAAGATAAGATCTAGATGAAATAATATCTAGATGAGATCAAATCTAAATAATATCTAGATAAGATAAGATCTAATTTTATAGAATAAATTAGTCTGCCCTCTTCAAGTCCAAGCCCAATTCTAGATTCAAGCCCAATGCTAGATTCAAGCCCAATGCTTCATTAATTCCTGAAATTAGATTAAAAACATCAAATTAGCTGAATGGGCCCAAATAATAAAATTGCCTAATTAATTGACAATTAAGACCAATCAATAATTAAAATGGTGCAAAAAGGGTTTAGAAAATAGAAGAAAATGATGGCACATCACTCTCCATTAGAGTAGATGATACAAATTGAAGTTCCTAGATGAATTCTCAATAGATTTGCAAGTTTTTTTGCCAAGAGTTGTTTAGAGAGGATTTGACAATTAAGTTCTCTTTGAAACTCTCTCTTATTTTTTGAAGTTAGACACATATATATATCGGTCCATTGTGCCTTTTCAAAATGGTTTGAAGAGACGTGTCTTTTCAAAAAGCTTTTCTGAAGTTTTTTCACTGGTAATCGATTACAGGATTCCGGTAATCGATTACACAGATTAAAATTCAAACAGTTTTGTGTCGTTAGTCAAAAGTATCTTCACAAACTCTCTGGTAATCGATTACACAGTCTAGTAATTGATTACCTGTTCAAAAATATCTTTTTGAACTGATTTAGCCTTTGATAAAAGAGTGTTTGATACTAAAGATGTTGAGGCCAAACTAAAGCAATCAAATTGAGATTCTTTAAACAAATTTACTAAGTTCTTATCTTAGATTTACTTGATCTTGTTCTTTTGACTTGATTCAATCCATGCCCATCAAGTAATCTTTTTGGCATCATCAAAACCTGCATGATATTCATTCACAGAAATCACGACCAAGGAGGTGGAGAAGTTTACCTAGAAACACCTCATATGCAAGTATGGCCTCCCTCATGCCATAGTCACGAAGGGTTGTTACACCACAAGGCATCCCCTTGGTGCATACTTCTACAAAACCCAAGGCATCTCCTTGGTCTGCTCACTCGCAACAACTACGACGAACACCATCAAAGATCCAAGTTCAACAAAACGAACTACCACCAGACTATTTGGCAAGACCTTCAATCAGGTGGAAGTCATACTTACTCCTCATAACAATCAGGGGAGAAGTTTCGTAGGTCAAAATGACCCATCACCAGATTGGGTGACAAGACCTTCAATCAGGTGCAACTCATACTAACTCCTCACAAGCATCAGAGGAGAAGCTTTGCAAAGCACAAGGAAGCACCACCAGATGAGTGACAAAACCTTTAACCAGGTTCAAATGAAACTTTAAATGATTTTATGTTAGCTACTTCTCTATTTCACAAGACCACCACGGTCCTACCTCTACATCGACAAGGTTTTGCTTCCTACACCCTCAAAAGATTCCACACTTATCATCATGATGGCCTATTCATACTTCCACAAGTAACGGAGCGTTGCATAGACAAAGGCAAACAAGACATACATAAATAGTGCAAAATTTGTCATCGAAGGAAAGCAAATGCATTGAAGAAAAATATAAATTTTCATAGTTGCAAAGTCTATACAACCAAAATCCAGTAGTGAAGAAAAGAATAAAATAAACAAAAGGCAACCTAAACTTGGGCTTCATCAACACCCTACTCCTCCCTAGAACCCTTCTCCTCCGCAACAATTTCTTCTTTATCAAGCAGAAAATTGTCATTCACATAATTCAATGGGTCAAAAAGACACAAGTCAAGGTCCTTGGCGAAGAACTCGACCTGCCTGACGGCCTTGTTAAAGCCCTTTTCATCCTTCTACACAACCTCTTTCTTGTATATGAATAACTCCCCCTCAAGCTCCTTGCTGGCCTTCCTCTCCCTAGCAGCCCACAGCTCGAACTCGTCCAGCATGGACTCCGACTCTTTCAACCGAGCCTTGAGGTTCGCCACCTTCTTGGTAAGCTCGTCCTTCTCCATCGCAACATCCTCCACCTTACCAACCAAGTTATTTTTCTCTTCCTGCAAGTCCTTGCAACATTTGAACAGTTCATCGCCGTCCAACCTGGTGCGCAACAACTTGGCCAACACACTACCAACTTTCGAAGATAGTTGGTGGTTTGACTTCATTGCCTCAATTAAGGCGACAGTGGCACTAGCTACGTTAGGGAGCTTCACTCTTCATACATTGCGAGCAATAGCCTTCCATTTGGAAACCTTCATCTCCAAGGATGACACTTAGTGCAAAGCCTCTTGGTGTTGTTGCCCATTCTCCTCCAGAATTGCCAAACTTCTCTAGAGGAAGACTTTGGCATAGTCCATGGTGTTCTGAACCCTAGCTGACCTAATAAGGTTCTTATCAAAGGCTAACACAAAGTCAACTGAGGTCTTCTACTCCGACTTGTAATTTGCACCCTGTCATATCCTAATTTCATCCGGGGACTATCGTTTGTTGATCTTTTGATCCTTGCTAGTCGACTTACAGTGTTGAATGCTAGTTACAATGCGAAACAGATGATCATTCAGTGTTTTGATCAAGAATGTGAAAAATACCAAATAAAAGGGGGGCAAAAGGGTCTTTTCCTTGGTTTTCCTGGACCCTAGCTCACCCAGGCTAACCTTTGGCTTGCCTGGTGTCATACCCAAATTTCGTCCGGGGACCATCTGTTTGTTGGGATGCGACCCTCGCTTGATCACTTCGAGGTACTTGACGCCCATCGTTAGGCAATCCATGAAGTTTCGCGACATGTTGAGAGTTGAAAGAACATTATTGCGCAATACGTAAAGTTTCGTAACATTCCAGAAGCCGAAGAGGGGATGATTGTGTAATCCGTAAAGTTTCGTGACATTACGGAAATAAAACAAGTATCGTTACGTAATTCGTGAGGTTTCGTAACGTTACAGAAAAAGAATCAGCAAAAAAGGGGCAAATGGGGGTGTATTTAGTAAAATGGGGGTGCTAATAGTAATTTTCAAATCTGGGCCTTTCTAGAGGTTTATGGGCATTTCCTTGCTTAAGGTGGAAGCAACCTAGCTCGCCTGGGCGAGCTAGGTGGCAACCACCTCCCCCGTTTTGTTAAAAAATGGGCTTCCGGGGCTTCTAGGACACCCGTAATGCTTCTGAAAAATTCCCATAACCCTAAATAAGCATATTTCACTTAATATGGGTGAGAAGGAAGAAGAAAAAGAAGAAAATCAAGTCCTATAGGCTTCCTTAACTTTTCCGTAAATTACGAAAGAAAGGTGAACTTATCAAAATGGGGGGGTGCAAATAGAAATTTTGAAATTTTGAATTGGTCCTTACAAAGTATTTTTCGAAGTTGGATTGCTTCTGGCCTGGGCGAGCTGGGCGGCTACCTCCTCCCCCTTTCTCCTATAAATAGGCTGAAGGGGGCTGCTCTAAGGATCCCTCAGCCCCCTGACTATGTATTTCCGTGAAGAAAATTCAAGCCGAGGTGCTTCCGTAACGCTTCCGAGATGTTTCCGTGAGCGAATCCGTGAAGGTTTTCCATCGTTCTTCACCGTTCTTCGTTCGTTTTTCATTCTTCAACGGGTAAGTTTTCGAATCCGAGACTTTCAATTCATTTCTTGTTTTTTTGGCTTTCATCTTTATTTTGTTCATTTTCGGTTTTCTTTTCTTCCGTCTTTAACGCGCTTTTACCGTTTATTTAAGCCGTTTTCTCACCTAATAAATGATAAAATGAATTTCAACCGATCATTTGTGTTGTAATATCGATAATCACTTTTAAAACAAAATCTAACCGATCGTTCACGCTGTAACCTCGGTTAAACAAAAAAAAATCAAAATAATAATAAAATAATCATAATATCTTGAAAAATAATAATAAAACAATCAAAATATCTTTGAATAAAATAATAAAAAAAATCAATTGGACGTTTTTCTTTGGAAGTTTCCTTGGATCAATTGACTGATAACCAAAGTGAAACTAAGGCTAAAATCAACTCACAAATCAAGCTTTGTCCGCAAAAGTCACTTGAAACCGTATTAAGGTCCAATGCCTTAAATGGTCCTCTTTGCTTTTATCGGTTAACATGGACAGTTCAAAAGCATAAAATCAACATGTAACTTTACCGCTTTTGCAAGAACTACGTAGGTCTGATTTCCTTATCGCTGTCGCAACCTACCCTTCGGCGGGAGGGCGACGCGTGACTCGCGGGATGCGTGTTCCACGAAAGGAATACGCGCGGAGTCGCCACCAACGTTTATTTGAGGAAAACGTCGGAAAAACCGAAGAAGACGCGATCTACGAACTTTTAAGTGAAAGGTTCAGGAGTTGTATTTACGCACAGGGAAGGTATTAGCACCCCACACGTCCGTCACAAGGGACGGCAATCTTTAATCGAATGTGCAAACATGACTTTGATTTTTACGTTCCCTTTTATGTCCTTATATCCTTTATACCCCTTTTTGTATTTTTCTCTTTTTGTGGTCGACAAGGGTGTTTCCCTTTGCTCCTACGTATTCCTCAATTGCGATGAGGAAATCAGACCTACGTAGTTCTTTCTTATCAAGTGATTCTTTTTTACTTTAAGAGGTGATCATTTTAAGGCGTTGGACCTTGAAAATGATCCATTTTACTTAGTAATAAATTGAAATGACAAACTTCAAAAACCTATTTTTATGGACGAGCTTGACTAGGCGAGTTGTTTTTAGCCTTAGTTTCACTTTAGTTATTAGTCAATTCAATTAAGAATGAGAAATCCCAAAGAGAAAATGTCCGATTGATTTTCCGCTTTATTTTACTAAAAGATGTTTTTTTTATTATTATATTATTTTTACCTCTCTTTTGATTTCCAACGTGGTTACGGCACGACCGAACGGTCGGAATTCATTTTAACCGAAGTTAACGGATAATACAATTCAAACGTTCGGTGGAAATTTATTTTATTTTTAGGTTAAGCGAGAAATAACTTAAGTAAAATGGCTTAAGCACGTCAAAAGGGGGTATAAAAAAGTAAATGAAACAAGAATAGAAATACACAAAACACAATGTGGACCACTACGGGTACATAGAATGAATCGAAAAGCTTGGTTCGAGGTACTTACCCGTTGAAGATCGAAGAACGATGAAGAACGAATGAAGAACGTCGAAGAACGGTCGAAACCTTTGCGAAATTCCTCACGGAAAATGTTACGGAAACGTTTCGGAAGCGCCTCAGCTTAGATTTTCTTCACGGAAACAATTTTTCCAAGCAAATTTGAAAGAGAGAGAAGTGCCTAAGGGGCTGAACCATTTTCTTCTTCACTTCCTCCCCTATTTATAGCAAAATAGGGGAGATGGTTGCCGCCCAGCTCGCCCAGGCGAGCCAGGTTGCTTCCTCCAGAAGCAACAGCCTTCTGGAGGAATCTTCTGGAGGGCCCAAGTGGGCCTGGTTGCTATTTGCACCCCCATTTTTACTAAGTACACCCCTTGCCTTTTTTTGGTGATTCTTTTTTCGTAAAGTTACGGAAACTTATGAATTTCGTAACGATACTTGTTTTCTTTCCGTAATGTTACGAAACCTTGCGGATTACATAATCATCCCCTTTTTGACTTACGGAATGTTACGGAACCTCACTAATTATGCAACGATGCTTCCATTTGATTTCCGGTGTGTCACGGAACCTTTACGGATTGTGCATCAATATTTTCTTTTGTTTTTTGGCATGTCCCGGAATTTCACAAATTGCCTAATGATGGGTGTCAAGCACCTTACAAGGACCAAATAAAAGTCGCATGTCATCAAGCAAAGGTCCCCGGACGAAATTAGGGTATGACAATCGCAATTGAGGATACGTAAGAGCAAAAGCCCCGCTTTTGTCGACCACCCCAAGAGATCGTTAATGGTCCAAGGCCTTAACGTTTCTCTCCTTTCAAAACCAAGAGATCGTTAATGGTCCAACGCCTTAGCGTTTCTCTCCTTTCAAAAACAAAAGATCGTTTAATGGTCCAATGCCTTAAACGACATTTGTTCAGTCAAAATATATCTTGCAAAAAAGATAAAAAACAACTTAACCAATGTTTAGTTCTCGAAGAATTACGTAGGTCTGATTTCCTTACCACAATTGAGGAATACGTAGGAGCAAGGGAAACACCCTTGTCGACCACAAAAAGATAAAAAATATAAAAGGTACAAAAAGACATAAAGACGTAAAAGGGAACATAAAACAAATTGAAGTCATGTTTGTACACTTGATTAAAGGCTGTCGTCCCTTGTGACGGACGCGTGGGGTGCTAATACCTTCCCCGTGCGTAAATACAACTCCCGAACCTTTCACTTAAAGTTCGTAGACCACTCCTTTTCCGATTTTTTTGACGTTTTCCTCGAATAAATGTTGGTGACGACTTCGCGCATTTTCCTTCCTTGGAAGACGCACTCGTGAGTCTCGCGTCGCCCTCCCGCTGAAGGGTAGGTTGCGATAGTTGGCGACTCTACTGGGGACTGTTTTTAGAGAGTTAGGCCATTTTAATCAGTGTGCTTTCTTTACTATGACTTCCCTTTTGTTCTTTTTTTCTTATGTTCTTGTGTATATAAACTCTTTTGATGCTTTTAGTGT
Source organism: Glycine max (assembly GCF_000004515.6). Classification (NCBI taxonomy): domain Eukaryota; kingdom Viridiplantae; phylum Streptophyta; class Magnoliopsida; order Fabales; family Fabaceae; genus Glycine; species Glycine max. Next base: position 27,532,894 of record NC_038243.2, read on the forward strand.
GTTTTAAAATGTATGCATGAGGTAAATATTTATTCATTTGATGCACACAAACACCAACACTATTTGCACACACGGTGAGTTGAAAAAGGGCCCTATACCCAGGTTCGTGGGAACATAAGGAGTGGAGGTGAATCTGTATGATGCTAGGTCTCCGACTTGCTTGATTACAGTGAACCCTCATCTAGAGTTTTTCTCTTTGATAGCATATTGTTGCTAGTAGTCCCTACTGCTGCAATATGTTCTTCAAAGGGGATGATACCTCTAAAGACCATCAAGAGAGATATGACCACCTTGGGAATTATCACTAAAAGCCCTTTTAGCTCCCTCCCATGTAGGTCCCTAAAATAGGGGCACAAAGCAAACACGCTGCGTGCCATTTTCCAAATGCAAGCCTTCCGCAAGGTGTACGGAAAAATCTTAGATTTGACCATAGCAGAGATATCCACATAAGCCATTGTATCACTAACCCAATACTATTACCAGCCTTTGAGATGCTTCACGTTTGGAGACTTCCAATTAGTACCGACTGTTGAAGAATTTGAGGAGATTCTAGGATGTCCTCTTGGGGGAAGGAAACCGTATCTTTTCTCCGGGTTTCTTCCCTCCTTGAGCAAGATTGCAGTTGTGGTCAGGGATTCGGCGAGAGAGTTGGATCGTGTAAAGCAAACTTGAAACGGCATAGTGGGCCTACCACGGAAGTACTTAGAAGGCAAGGTAAGGGATATGGCGAATCAAGAGGAGTGGGTCCCATTTATGGATGTATTAGCATTGCTAATCTTTGGGGTTGTCCTCTTTCCAAACGTGGATGGTTTGGTGGACCTAGCCGCAATTGATGCTTTCCTTGCATATCACCATAGCAAAGAGAGCCCGGTGGTAGCTGTCTTGGCAAACTTATTTGATACATTTGACCGAAGGTGCGAGAAGAGTAGTGCACAAATCATCTGTTGCTTGCCCGCTCTTTGTGTATGGTTGGTTTCGCACCTGTTCCAACAAGACATAAGGCATCCATGTCCGATCCGAAGCCATCGCTCGTGTGTCGAAAAGAGAAGAGTAGATTGGGACCAACTCTTGGCTGGGATAGGAGGTAGAACAATCAGCTGGTTTCCTCGATGGAAGGAAGGAAGGGAGGGGGTCCTTTTCTCATGTAGGGAGTACCTAAACATTCCGTTGATAGGGACGAGGGGTTGTATTAACTACAATCCCGCACTTGCTATAAGACAGTTAAGGTACCCCATGAAGGGAGCACCGACGGAAGAGAGCCTCTCTCTTTTCCTTGTGAGAGATTTCGGCGCGCAAGGTTTCAAGGTTATACAAAGAGTCCATAAGGCGTGGGAAGGCCCGTTAAGGAAAGATAAAGAACTTAGGGGCATCCGTAATGGCATCATCAGTGGTTATCATGAATGGCTAAAAGTTCGTACACGAGGGTTAGATTGGCTCTCCAAGTTAAAGATTATCAACGAAGAGAACTTCGAAGCTCCGGAAGAGGATGAAGAAGTCCGAGCTCTAAAAACCGAACTAGGAAAAGCGAGACTTGCCAAAGAAAAATTCAAGTTGGTCGTTATAGACGTCCGGAAAGAGTGTGCCGAGTTACGAGAAGAAAATGCAGCTACCGCAAGAGCCCTTGGACAAGAAACCAAGAGGGCTCACAAGGAAGAGCATGACCGTGACAAATTTTGTGGAGCTTTATGGGGCAGCAACAGTGAGCTCAAGCTTCGAAGGGAAGAGAGAGACCAATCACGAGCACATAGCATGGTCTTGAAAAAGGAATTAGCTGTATGCTCAAGGTCCAAAAGAAACTTGTCTCAGCGTTTATGCGAGACAAAGACCAACATGCTAGCCATCGTCAGCAAGTACCAAGAAGAACTAAATCTAGCCACGGCCCACGAGCACAAAGGGGCGGACGAGTATGCCCAAGTGTACGCGGAAAAGGTGGCCAGAGGAAGGGTGATCGACTCGTTACATTAAGAGGCAACAATGTGGATGGACCAATTTGCTCTTACCTTGAACAGGAGTCAAGAGCTTCCCCGATTGCTAGCCAAGGCCAAAGCAATGGCGGACACCTACTCCGCCCCCGAGGAGATCCATAGACTTCTTGACTATTGTCAGCATATGATAGATTTAATGGCCCATATAATTAGAAACCGCTAGGAAGTTTGTATTGTCGCTCAGATCTTCACTAGTTATAAACTTTCTGAATAAAATGAGTTTATCCCATGTTTTTACTCCAAAGATCGGTGCGAATCAAATCATTCCCGCATTTTATCTCTAGCATGCATTCATTTTTTACCTATTCCTCACGTTTGGTTTTTTAGGAAAAACACCATAACTAAACGCGCCCCAAGGCATCCCTATTGCACCAGATCCAAATCTTGAATGATGGGTGGTCAAGAGGAGACACAAGAACAGATGAAAGCCGACATGTCGGCTTTGAAAGAGCAAATGGCTTCCATGATGGAGGCCATGTTAGGAATGAGACAACTCATGGAGAATAACGTGGCCACCGCTGCCGCTGTTAGTTCGGCTGCCGAAGCAGACCCAACTCTCCCAGCTACCACGCACCATCCTCTCCCAAACGCGGTAGGACGAGAAATGAGCACACTGGGGCACACCAGCAACCCCCATTTGGGATACAACCGGGTGGCTTACCCTTATGGATTACCACCTAATTACACGCCACCAGTCATGCGTGATGATGCGGGTCATGTCCCTTCCCCCATCCTTGAAGGGGAGCCTCCTCGACAGGCCGACGAGGTTCACGAGGATCATCGAGAGTATGCCCAAGGGGATGTCGATTTCTACCCCCCGGTCCCCATCAAGGGGCCGACACCCAATGTATTGCCTCAGCACAACCCCACAGCACAGCCAATATTCTTGTCCACAGAGGGACCACCCCCGGCTGTGGAAGAAAGAAGGAAACTCGATCTCATCGAGGAGAGATTGAGAGCTGTTGAAGGCTTTGGTAACTATCCATTCGCGGACATGGCGGATCTTTGCTTGGTATCGGATGTCGTCATCCCCCCAAAATTCAAGGTACCTGATTTCGAAAAGTACAAAGGGACGACTTGTCCTAAGAACCATCTCAGGATGTATTGTCGCAAGATGGGGGCATATTCTAGGGATGAAAAGTTGTTAATGCACTTTTTCCAAGATAGCTTGGCTGGAGTCGCGGTCATTTGGTACACTAATCTGGAAGCTTCCCGCGTCCGTACTTGGAAGGATCTAATTACTGCCTTCCTTAGGCAATATCAGTATAATTCCGATATGGCTCCCGATCGCACTCAGCTGCAGAACATGGTTAAGAAGGAAAGTGAGACCTTTAAAGAGTACGCTCAGTGGTGGAGAGACCTGGCAGCACAAGTGGCCCCTCCCATGGTCGAAAGGGAGATGATTACCATGATGGTTGACACCTTGCTAGTGTTTTACTATGAGAAGTTGGTAGGCTACATGCCTTCCAGCTTCGCGGACTTGTTATTTGCCGGGGAAAGAATCGAAGTAGGGTTGAAGAGAGGGAAGTTCGATTACGTCTCCTCCACAAGAACCAATGCTAGGAGAATCGGAGCAACTGGGGCAAAAAGGAAGGAAGGGGATACCCATGCCGTCACTTCGGCGCCCGCATGGGTCAAGCCACCGCAGACCTCTCATGGTACCCATCAGTACGCGCAACATCACCCGAGCTTCTCAGCTCGCGCCGGGAACTCCTCCAATTCAGCACCCGGCCTAGAGCGCCTGCCCCCATCCAGAGGGAGGCCCCCCAAGCTCCGGCTCCAACCACGACTCGCCCGGCCGGCAATGCCCACTTTGGCACCGGTTCCAACGCGATGAGGAACTTTCCCCCGAGGCCAATTCCAGAATTCACCCCGATCCCAATGACGTACGAAGACCTCTTGCTGTCCCTCATCGCTAAACAGATGGCTGTGATATCTCCCGGGAAGATCTACCAACCTCCTTTCCCAAAGTGGTATGACCCTGACGCAACTTGCGCATACCATGGGAAAACTCTGGGCCACTCTACCGAAAAATGTCTGGCCCTTAAATACAAGGTCCAACATTTGATAGACGCTGGATGGCTGACGTTTCAAGAGGATCGGCCCAACGTGAAAACAAACCCGCTCGCCAATCATGGAGGGGGAGCAGTTAATGCCGTCGAGTTGGGTAGGCCGCGTAGGTCTAAGCCTTTAAAGGACGTGACAACCCCCAGGAGGTTTATCTACGAGGCCCTATAAAACGGGGCGTAATTCCCCACGGTGGGCATGAAAAGGATTCTTGTTTGTTGCATCCCGACGAGCTACATAACATGGAAACATGTTTAGCAGTGGAGGACCTTTTGCAATAGATGATAGATCAAGGCCGACTGGAAGTCAGCGATGAGGGGAGGGAAGAGCAGCATATATGTATGCAGTCCGCGGATGAGAGAAGTTTTTGAAGGCCTAAGCCTTTGGTGGTATATTTCACCAAAGACGCAGCTCCCCAAAAGCCTCGATACCCCTCGGTAGTTAAACCTGTTCCTTTCCCACACCGAAACAGCCACGCAGTCCCGTGGAGGTATGCACCTCCAAGTGAAAGGAAGGAAGAGGCCACCGACATCAGCTCGTTGTCAGCCAAGATAACCAATATCACGGGGCTGAGCGGCGTGACCCGCAGTGGTCGCGTGTTTGCACCCGTCGACCTGCCGACACAACCCGCAAACGTTAAAGGGAAGACAAAGATGGTGGAAGAACAAAATTACAAAACGACCCTCACTCTGAACGAGGATATTCCAGTGAAAGGTCTTCCGGAGAAAAGGGATGGCTGTGGCAAGAAGGAAGTATCGCTAGAGGAAGCAGGCGAGTTCCTCTGCATTATTCAGCAAAGCGAGTTCAATCTCATTGAGCAGCTCAACAAAACCCTGGCCAGGGTCTCTCTTTTGGAACTACTCATGAGCTTTGAGCCTCATCGGGCTTTGCTAGTAAAGGTCTTGAACGAAGCTCATGTGGCCCAAGATATCTCTATAGAAGGCTTTGGAGGACTCGTCAATAACATCACCGCCAACAACTATCTCACCTTCGCTGAAGAAGAAATCCCTGCTGAGGGGAGAGGGCATAATAAGGCTTTGCATGTATCAGTCAAATGCATGGACCACGTCGTGGCCAAGGTGCTCATCGATAACGGTTCTAGTTTAAACGTAATGCCCAAAAGCACGTTGGAGAAATTACCGTTTAATGCTTCCCATCTAAAGCCAAGTTCCATGGTCGTCCGTGCCTTCGACGGCACCCGCTGAGAGGTTAGGGGAGAGATCGACCTCCCTGTACAGATAGGCCCCCATACCTGTCAGGTTACCTTTCAAATAATGGATATTAACCTGGCTTACAGCTGCCTTTTGGGACGCCCGTGGATCCACTCGGTGGGAGTCGTTCCCTCTACACTCCACCAAAAATTGAAATTCATAGTAGAAAGGCATTTGGTCATTGTGTCGGGCGAGGAAGACATCTTGGTGAGTTGCCCGTCCTCTATGCCATATGTGGAAGCCGCGGAGGAGTCATTAGAAACAGCCTTCCAGTCTTTTGAGGTAGTAAGCATTGCCTCCGTAGATTCTTTCTCTGGGCAACCCTACCTGTCCGATACGGCAGTAATGGTGGCCCGAGTGATGTTGAGGAATGGTTATGAGCCCGGAATGGGTTTAGGCAAGAACAACGGCAGCAGAACCAGCCTGATAAGCACCAGAGGAAACCGTGCGAAGTTTGGGTTAGCCTATAAACCCACACAAGCAGACATAAGAAAAAGTGTTGCGAGAAGGAAGAGTGGAAGCCAAGGCTCACAATTGGGACGAAAATTCGAAGGGGGCCCGCCCTGCCACATCAGTAGGAGCTTTATAAGCACGGGTCTAGGACACGAAGGCCAAGTCGTTGCGATATGCGAAGATGACGCTTTGAGTGGGTCGGATTTGGTACGACCATGCCCTCCTGGTTTCCGACTAGGAAATTGGCGAGTGGAGGAGCGCCCAGACATTTACGCGACAAGCATAATGTAACCCTTTGAGGCTTTTAAACTCTACGGTTGGGCGTAGGCTTTAGAGTTTCCTTTTGTTAAGGCTTTATGTTTTTGTTCCTGAATTTATAATATAAAGATCTTTCTTCATCTGTTCCTACATCTCTACCCATTCTCATTCATTTGCATGTTTATTTCTTTACGTTTAAAACGCCAGATCCGATGACGAGTCCCTCGAAGGTGCTAATACCTGGGACCTGACCACCGATTTCAAGCAAGAAATGGATCAGACGGAGAGTGAAGAGGACGAGGATGTGGGACTTCCCCCGGAGTTGGAGAAGATAGTCGCCCATGAGGACCAAGAGATGGGGCCTCATTAAGAAGAGACGAAACTAGTGGACTTAGGAACCGGCAGTGGGAAAAAAGATGTAAAGATAGGCACGGGTATCACCACACCCATCTGTGAAGAATTGACAACCCTGCTAAGAGACTACCAAGACATCTTTGCTTGTTCGTACCAAGATATGCCCGGTTTGAGTTCTGACATTGTACAGCACAGATTACCTCTAAATCCTGAGTGTTCCCCGGTGAAACAAAAGCTGAGGAGGATGAAGCCCGAGACATCCTTGAAAATAAAAGAAGAGGTAAAGAAACAATTTGACGCTGGTTTTTTGGCTGTCGCTCGATACCCAGAATGGGTAGCCAACATTGTACCGGCCCCTAAGAAGGATGGGAAGGTGCGAATGTGTGTGGATTATCGGGACCTGAATCGAGCCAGTCCTAAAGACAATTTTCCTTTGCCGCACATCGATATCCTCGTGGATAATACGGCCAATTTCGCTTTGTTTTCCTTCATGGATGGGTTCTCTGGTTAGAATCAGATAAAAATGGCACCGGAGGATATGGAATAGACTACCTTCGTCACCCTGTGGGGGACGTTCTGTTATAAGGTGATGTCCTTTGGACTCAAGAACGTCGGGGCAACTTATCAACGGGCTATGGTGGCTTTGTTCCATGATATGATGCACCGAGAAATCGAGGTTTATGTGGATGACATAATTACCAAGTCTAAGACTGAGGAGGAACACCTTGTCAACCTGCGGAAGTTGTTCGAAAGGCTTAGGAAATATCAATTAAGGTTAAACCCTGCTAAGTGCACCTTCGGGGTCAAATAAGGGAAATTGCTAGGTTTCATCGTGAGCCAGAAAGGGATAGAGGTCGACCCTGAAAAGGTGAAAGCCATCCTTGAGATGCCGGAACCCCGTACTGAGAGGTAGGTCCGAGGTTTCTTGGGACGTTTGAATTATATTGCCAAATTCATATCACAGCTCACCGCTATTTATGAGTCGTTGTTTAAACTCTTACGCAAAAACCAATCCGTTTGTTGGAATGAGGATTGTCAAGAGGCGTTTGGAAGGATCAAACAGTGTCTCATGAACCCTCCTGTGCTTATGCCGCCGTTACCCGGAAGGCCTCTCATCTTGTATATGACGATTTTGGACGAGTCGATGGAATGTATGCTAGGGCAACATGACGAGTCCGGGAAGAGAGAGCACGTTGTCTACTACTTGAGTAAGAAGTTCACGGCCTGTGAAATGAACTACTCCTTGCTCAAAAGAATGTGTTGTGCTTTAGTCTGGGCGTCCCACCGTCTAAGACAATACATGCTGAGCCATACCACCTTGTTGATATCCAAGATGGACCTGGTTAAGTACATCTTTGAGAAGCCTGCTCTCACAGGGCGGATCGCCCGATGGCAAATTTTGCTATCCGAGTTCGATATAGTCTACGTCACCTAAAATGCGATAAAAGAAAGCGCCTTGGCAGATTATTTGGCTCAACAGCCTCTCAACGACTATCAGCCCATGCATTCCGAATTCCCGGATGAGGATATCATGGCCTTGTTTGAGGAAAAGCTAGACGAGGACCGGGACAAGTGGACCGTGTGGTTTGATGGAGTGTCAAACATTCTAGGCCATGGCGTTGGAGAAGTATTGGTCTCCTCGGACAATCAATGTATACCTTTCATAGCCAGGCTGGGGTTTGACTGCACCAACAATATGGCTGAGTATGAAGCGTGTGCCCTGGCCGTCCAGGCGGCAATTGACTCTAATGTCAAGCTGCTCAAGGTGTACGGGGACTCAGCACAGGTGATCCACCAGCTGAGGAGGGAATGGGAAACTAGAGACCCCAAGTTGATACCCTACCAAGCCTATATCAAGGAGTTAGCTGGTTCCTTTGATGAGATCTCCTTCCATCACGTTCCCTGAGAGGAAAACCAGATGGCGGATGCGCTTGCCACTTTGGCGTCCATGTTCCAGCTAACACCGCACGGGGACCTACCGTACATTAAGTTCTGGTGTCATGGCAGACCCGCGCATTGTTGTCAGGTGGAAGAGGAGCGGGACGGTAAGCCTTGGTATTTTGATATCAAGCGATATGTTGAAAGCAAAGAGTACCCACCGGAGGCTTCCGACAACGACAAAAGGACATTGAGGAGACTGGCAGCCAGTTTCTTCATTAGCGGGAGCATACTATATAAGAGAAACCATGACATGACCCTCTTGCGATGTGTGGATGCTAAAAAGGCGAACCACATGATCGAGGAAGTCCACGAGGGTTCATTTGGAATGCACACCAATGGGCGTGCTATGGCGAGGAAGATCCTGAGAGCAGGTTTTTACTAGCTCACCATGGAAAGTGATTGCTGCACCCATGTAAGGAAAGGCCATAAATGTCAAGCGTTCGCGGACAATGTCAATGCTCCGCCACATCCTCTGAATGTCATGACCGCCCCTTGGCCTTTTTCCATGTGGGGGATAGACGTCATAGGGGCCATCGAACCCAAGGCTTCGAATGGTCATCGCTTCATTCTCGTGGCAATAGATTATTTCACCAAATGGGTCGAAGCTGCTTCCTACACCAATGTCACGAGGAGCGTGGTGGTCAGATTTATAAAGAGGGAGCTGATTTGTCGGTACGGCCTCCCTAGGATGATCATTACTGACAATGACACCAATCTGAATAACAAAATGATGCAGAAAATGTGCGTGGATTTCAAAATTCAGAATCACAATTCCACGCCCTACCGACCAAAGATGAACGGAGCCGTGGAAGCAGCCAATAAGAATATTAAGAAAATTATTCATAAGATGACAGTGTCATACAAAGATTGGTATGAGATGTTGCCTTTTGTCCTGCATGGATACCGAACTTCGATACGAACTTCTACTGGGGCAACATCGTACTCCTTGGTTTATGGAATGGAAGCGGTACTCCCGTTTGAGGTAGAGGTCCCTTCCCAGAGGATACTAGCAGAATCAGGCCTAGAAGAATCAGAGTGGGCTCAAACACGCTACGACCAACTCAACCTTATTGAAGGTAAGCGCTTGACGGCCATGAGCCATGGGCGCCTGTATCAACAAAGAATGAAGAACGCGTTCCACAAGAAGGTGCGGTTGCGCAAGTTCATTGAGGGTGACCTTGTGCTGAAAAAGATGTCCCATGCTGTTAAAGATAATCGAGGGAAGTGGGCCCCGAACTACGAAGGGCCTTTCGTTGTGAAAAGGGCTTTTTCCGGAGGGGCCCTGGTGCTTACCAACATGGATGGCGAGGAGCTACCTTCACCCGTGAACTCTGATGTTGTCAAGCGATACTACGCTTAGGATATGGGGCAATTGAGGAAATCGCTGCATGTTCTTTTATTTTTGTGTGTTCTTCTTGGTTTCCCCCAGGGATTACTGTCCGCTGTAATTTTCTCGTCACAGTCTTTTTAAAGAAGAGAACATGGGATTGAGGCTTCAGTCCTCACTTTGTGCTTTAAACCATGTGCAGTTTGTGATAACCTGAGCCTTTTCGCTCTGTTCATGGGATGCCCCAAGCACTTAATTAAAACTGAACCTGAACAGCTTTCACTAAAAAGATTGTTGCATTTGAAAAAGTTCATGCATACGCATACACATGGATATTTTGTTATCTTATGACAGGAGCAGAATCGTCTTAGGCAGTGGTCAAATGTTGGGATAGGGCTAAAGGTAGAAACCGATCAAGGTAAAATGGTAACGCGACCACAGTTTGCTGCACGATGTCGTTTCCTACTTTCAGGTACTTAGGGACGGACGCAAGTAGAGGCTAGGGTCACGACCGATAGATCGTCGTCCCATGCCCAGCTCTGGACAAATGGAAAGCGCCGCTGGGAGGCAGCCTAGTATCCTTTAAATTCCCAGTAATTATTACTGTTGTGTCTTTAAAGTAAATATTGGATGCCTAATCTACCCTAAGGGGGTTCGAGTAAGCGAACGCTGACCCGTAAAGAGCCATACTTATGTCTTCCCTAAAAAAAAAAAAGTAGGTTAGCTTGCCTGGGCGAGCACCCCCTGCAAGAAAATGGTTAAAAATGGGGGAGGGGGAAGTTTTCTTCACCCAAACACCTTCACCCTCATTTTCAAAAACACAAAGCTCACGGGAACTACGAAAACAGTAGCCCCCAAGCTTCCATTGTTGAGTTTTTTGCTTCCCTTTTCACGCTTTATTTCATTCCCAACAAGTAAGTACGTCATTCTTTGGTCCTCTAGCTTTCCATTGATGTATTTTGATGCTTCAAATTGTATGTATTTGCTTGAATCTGAAACCAATTCATCCTTGAATTTGTGCTTGTTTCATAGGATTGAGGGGTTGTAAGGGATGGCCCTAGGCCTATGGTGCATTTTGAAGTGATTGGGCGTGACACTTTGCCCCCATTCCCCAAATTTTCATGCCTAAACATGCGCCCACCAAGTGCTCGATGAAATGCCTCAATGGCATTTGCGCATGGGTTTGTGAATTTTTGCTTAGGATTTGACTTGTGCATATGTGGCTGCCATTTTTTGAGTGTTCGGTAGACTTGTAGGAGCTAGAATATGTGCCCGAATGTGACTTAGACCTAGGAACCCAAGCTCTTGATTTCAATACAAAAGGGCATGAGAGCATGTTGGTGAGGACTTCCCTTTTTGGCTAGCTTTTGGTTTGGGCTGCACGTTGATGTTTTCTTTGCGCCTAGATGGTGTCAAGATGTTATTCACCATGTACATGTATATATAGAATAGGTAGCAAGAGACAAATACCCTTCAAATAAAATGTGTATATGTTGAATAGGTGGTCAAGCGCTTTATAAATGTACACATGTTTGAATGTGGCACGAGAATGCTTCCCAAAATGAACATATGATGTGGAATTGCCTTTCAAAGTGTAGATAGATGGCATGAAAATTCCTTTTCAAATAAATGCAAGTGTGTGCATGACATGAAATTGGCTCTCAAATGTGCATATATGTATAAATAAATGTGAATGAAACAACACAAAAAAAATGTATTAATTTGTATGTTAATGTTAATAAAATATTTTGAATGTGCGTATGTAATTTTTGGTAGCAAAATACTTTGAATACGGACATGTAATTTTGGCACAATACCTTGAGCATGCATATATGAATTCTTTTCAAAAGAATATGTGTGGAATATAAGTAGCTAGAATATTTTGAATATCCTTGTATATTGATAGCAAGATATTTTGTGCGTATGCACGTTCATAAATGTTTTCCTTCAGGGAAATGTGTGCACAAGTTCGTTCTAAGTCGAAAAGGATTAGTATGCCGTTTTTGCTTTAAAATAGCATTTCCTTGTAAATTAACTTTCCAAATGTTTGTCCTTGCAGGAAATGGCTCCGAAAAAGCTTTCCGCAAAGAGGTCTAGGAGAGACGTCGCAGCTGAAGGGACCAGTGCCGCCCCCGAGTTTGATAGCCACCATTTCTGGAGCGCCGAGCACCAGCAGTGCTTCGAGGACATCAAAGGATGGGCATTCCACAGAGAGAGGCACGTCCAGCTCAGGGAGGATGAGTACACAGATTTTCAGGAGGAGATAGCTCGCTGACATTGGACGTCGCTGGCGACTCCCATGGCTAAGTCAGACCCTGAGGTAGTCCTGGAGTTTTATGCTAATGCTTGGCCCACAGAGGAGGGAGTGCGAGACATGCGTTCATGGGTCAGGGGTCAGTGGATTCCTTTTGACGCAGATGCCCTCAGCCAATTCCTGGGTGACCCGCTAGTGTTAGAGGAAGGCCAGGAGTGTGAGTTCAGTCAGAGGAGGAACATGGCCGACGAGTTCGACGAGGAGGCCATTGCCCAACTATTATGCACACCGGGGCAGGATTTCACCCGGACCGCTGCAGGGAGGCGGGTGCGGATCATGCGCACCAACATGACCACCTTGACCCAGATGTGGATGACATTCCTGCTCAGCAATGTCTTGCCTAGTGATCATAACTCCGATCTCCCTCTGCCGAAGTGTCAGCTGGTGTATGCCATCTTGACACGGATGAGCGTCCATGTGGCTCAGTTGATTGCGGATGCCATCTATTTGTTTGCAGGTATGCCACCCACCAGGCACCCTCTAGACCCGGATAAGTCTAACAGAGCCTTGGGGTTTCCAGCATTGATCACGGGCTTCTACAAGTCATTCGGGGTTCCCGTCACCCCTAGTAAGGTGATCCGACCGCCGATCACCTGGGCCTTCATTGAGAAGTATTGCATGCCTAGGCAGGCGCAGGGTGATGCACCTCAGGCCGCAGACGCACCGCCACCACCTCATCAGGCCAATCCTACTGGGTCACTAAACATGGAGCATTATCTTTAGCACTTGGTTCACCAGTAGGCGGCCAACCACTGTGGGCAGGTACAGATACATGAGTGTCTCTACCGGTTCAGCCTCAGTCAGCAGGGGTAGGGTTTCGCTCTTTTTGCATACCCTACTCTAGAGCAGTTTAGGGCTGAGGTCACATGGCCTGGAGATTGACCCGAGGCCCAGGCAGGGGAGGCGCCTGCAGGATCCCCCGGCGATGCAAAGGAGGCCCGTATGGATGAGGAGATGACGAATTTGCTCGGTTTCTTGGGAGGAAGCAGAGCCACGTGACCGAGGTCTCCGCACTTTTGTTATTGACATTACTGTTTTCTATTATTGTCTATATTGCTTGACATTACTGTTTTCTGTTATTGTTTATATGGTTACTAACATTACTATTATTTTTCGTTTCTGTTAGAAATTTTTTTGGCATTATGGCTCTCAGTTATTTCGTCACCGTTTTTTGCGACTTACCATTTCATGCGTTCTTTTCGTTTACCTTGTGGTTAGACGTAAGTAGGTAGTGTGCGCCCTCGTCTGGAAGATCTTTTTAGAGAGAAAAAGAAAAAGGGAGAAAAATGAATAAATGATAATAACTTAAAAAAGGAAAGGAAAAAAGAGCAAGCAAGAAAAGAAATGTGTATACATTTGAAGGATGAATGTTGTGAAAGTTTTCTTTTAAAAAATTCACTCGAACTTTTCTTTGAAAAATTCACTGATCATAACCAGTTTTTGAAAAAAAAAATGTGTATACATTTGAAGGATGAATGTTGTGAAAGTTTTTCCGAACGCCCAAAAATAGACTCGGATGAATGCACAAATTGATAAAAGAACATATTTTGGAAACACTGGGTTGACTAAAGTAGAGAAAATGAATCATGAGCCCTAGCTTCACATGACCATAAAAACTTGATGCTTGAGTGTCCACATAGGTGCATGCATGACCAGTTTTTCATAAAATTTCCTAATCATCATTGTTGCATGTGTATCATGGAAATAATGTGGGACATCCCCTTTATCCCCGAACCGCTGGCCAAACCCTGACATATATCATGCCCAACTGTTCTACAAGCCATGAGCCAAAATCCCAACTTACCATAAACCTTGCCCTCGGAAGAAAACAAAGAAAAGAAAGTTCCCGATCAAAGAATCAGAAGAAAGCAAAAAGAGAAAATTCCCAATCAAAAGAGGGGGAGAAAGCAAAAAAGGAAAGAAAATTCTCGATCAAACATCGGACGAAAAAGAAATATGCAGAAAGGTCTTTGGACTAGAGAATATCTGAACAATACAGAATTGTCACCAAGTAAACAAGAAAAAAATGAAAACCACGACTTGAAGTGGTCCTCTCCCTTTGATTGGCAACCAAAATCCTATGCATCAGTGGCTTGTTCACCTCACACTAAACAAAAACAGAAAAGGAAAAGGCCAAAAACACTCAAAGCCAAATTTCCCAAGAAAACAAACCATTCCCAAGAAAAAGTCCTATGGATCTGTGATCACGCATGCAATCTTTGATTTGATGGGAAATGATTTGCAAAATCAAGTCATGACATATCTATGGTTCAGAATTAGGATGAAACACTTACCCGTGTGAGATTGATACGCTTTGAGTGATTTTCTTCTATTTTTGTTGGACCCAGTGTTTCCTCTAAATGGTCATTTAGAAGCGAAATGCTTACATCCAAAATCTCATTTATGGTTACGAGAAGATTTCATCAGCATACTCTCCTTCCCCGGTAGACACATTATTTTTCATCCAAAAAGCATATGTTGCTCTGATTAGTTGGAAGTTTTGTCTCTTTACTAAAGCATGTTCTCATTTTTAGTAAAGAAAACACCGAGACTATTTAAGTTTCACAAGTTATCCAGAACTACGTAGGTCTGAGTTCCTCATTGAGGATTCGTAGGAGCAAGAGCCTCGCTTTTGTCAGCCGCCCCACAATCTCTGTCATACTGACCCTGAGGTCATGTGACATGCGGAGACAAATTATGGTCATTCCGCTCACTTTTCACCATTCAGACACAATCGTGTCCGATGGCACACAGAGACAAATTATGGTCATTATGCTCCTTTTGTCATCCAGAGGCGGCGGGCCCGATGACATGCGGAGACAAATTATGGTCATTCCCTCACCTTTTCGCCATTCAGACACAATCATGTCCGATGGCACGCAGAGACAAATTATGGTCATTCTGCGCCCTTTTGTCATCCAGAGGCGGCAGACTCGATGACATGCGAAGACAAATTATGGTCATTCCGCTCACCTTTTTGCCATTCAGACACAATGGTGTCCGATGGCACGCAGAGACAAATTATGGTCATTATGCGCCTTTTGTCATCCAGAGGCGGTGGGCCCGATGACATGTGAAGACAAATTATGGTCATTCCGCTCACCTTTTCGCCATTCAGACACAATCGTGTCCGATGGCACGCAGAGACAAATTATGGTCATTCTGTGCCCTTTTGTCATCCAGAGGCGGCGGGCCCGATGACATGCGGAGACAAATTATGGTCATTCCGCTCACCTTTTCGCCATTCAGACACAATCGTGTCCGATGGCACGCAGAGACAAATTATGGTCATTCTGCGCCTTTTGTCATTCAGGAGCAGCAAGTCGAGTGATAAACGCGCAGTGACAAATTATGGTCATTCTGTGCCCTTTTTCATTCAGGAGCAGCGAGTCGAGTGATAAATGCTCAGAGACAAATTATGGTCATTCTGCGCCCTTTGTCATTCAGGAGCAGTAAGTCGAGTGATAAACGCGCAGAGACAAATTATGGTCATTCTGTGCCTTTTATCATTCAGGAGCAGCAAGTTGAGTGATAAACACGCAGAGACAAATTATGGTCATTCTGCGCCCTTTGTCATTCAAGAGCAACAAGTCGAGTGATAAACGCGCAGAGACAAATTATGGTCATTCTGCACCCTTTGTCATTCAGGGGCAGTGAGTCGAGTGCTGGGCGGAGACAAATTATGGTCATTCCGCACACCTTTTCGCCATCCAGAAGCGATCGTGTCTGATGGCATGCAGAGACAAATTATGGTCATTCTGTGCCTTTCCATCCGGGCCCGATCGTGTCCGATGGCACGCAGAGACAAATTATGGTCATTCTGCGCCTTGTGTCAACCAAGAGGAACGAATTCGGCAGTATTAGGATGATGTTGGTCATTCGGTGCTGATCATTTTCGAAATTTTTGCAAGTTTCGCTGGTGGGGAGTTTGACCAGCCAAATGGTGTTCCGCTCGAACGAAATTAGTGTCTTATCTTTACTTCCCTTTTATCTCCAACAAAAGACAAGTAAAGAGGGGCAACTGTCATACCCTAATTTCGTCCGGGGACAATCTGTTTGTTGGGATGCGACCCTCGCTTGATTACTTCGAGGTACTTGACGCCCATCGTTAGGCAATCTGTGAAGTTCCGTGACATGTCGGGAGTTGAAAGACATTAATGCGCAATCCGTAAAGTTTCGTCACATTCCAGAAGCTGAAGAGGGGATGGTTGTGTAATCTGTAAAGTTTCGTGACATTATGAAAAGAAAATAAGTATCGCTACGTAATTCGTGAGGTTCCGTAACGTTACGGAAAAAAAATCAGCAAAAAAGGGGCAAAGGGGGTGTATTTAGTAAAATGGGGGGTGCAAATTGTAATTTTCAAATCTGGGCCCTTCTAGAAGTTTCTGGGCATTTTATTGCTTAAGGTGAAAGCAACCTAGCTCGCCTGGGCGAGCTAGGTGACAACCACCTCCCTCGTTTTGTTAAAAAATGGGCTTCGGGGCTTCCGGGACACCTATAATGCTTCCGTAAAATTCCCATAACCCTAAATAAGCATATTTCACTTAATATAGGTGAGAAGGAAGAAAAGAAAGAAGAAAATAAAGTCTTATAGGCTTCCGTAACTTTTCTGCAAATTACGAAAGAAGGGTGGTGAACTTATCAAAATGGGGGGTGCAAATAACAATTTTGAAATTTTGAATTGGGCCTTCCAGAGTATTTTTCGAACGCCTGGGCGAGCTGGGCGGCAACCTCCTCCCCCTTTTTCCTATAAATAGTCTGAAGGGGGCTGCTCTAAGGATCCCTCAGCCCCTGGCAACGTATTTCAACTGTTTTGGGTGGAAAAAATTGTTTCCGTGAAGAAAATCCAAGCCGAGGTGCTTCCGTAACGCTTCCGAGATGTTTCCGTGAGCTAATCCGTGAAGGTTTTCCGTCATTCTTCACCGTTCTTCGTTCTTCAACGGGTAAGTTTTCGAATCCGAGACTTTCAATTCATTTCTTGTTTTTTGGTTTTCATCTTTATTTCGTTCATTTTCGGTTTTCTTTTCTTCCGTCTTTAACGCGTTTTTACCGTTTATTTAAGCCGTTTTCTCACCTAATAAATGATAAAATGAATTTCAGCCGATCATTTGTGTTGTAATATCGTTTAATCACTTTTAAAACAAAATCTAACCGAACGTTCACGCTGTAACCTCGGTTAAACAAAAAAAAAGCTAAATAATAATAAAATAATCAAAATATCTTGAAAAATAATAATAAAATAATCAAAATATCTTTGAATAAAATAATAAAAAAAATCAATCGGACGTTTTTCTTTGGAAGTTTCCTTGGATCAATTGACTAATAACCAAAGTGAAACTAAGGCTAAAATCAACTCACAAATCAAGCTTTGTCCGCAAAAGTCCCTTAAAACCGTTTTAAGGTCCAACGCCTTAAACAGTCCTCTTTGCTTTTATCGGTTAACATGGACCGTTCAAAAGCATAAAATCAACATGTAACTTTACCGCTTTTGCAAGAACTACGTAGGTCTGATTTCCTCATCGCAATTGAGGATACGTAGGAGCAAAAGCCCCGCTTTTGTCAACCACCCCAAGAGATCTTTAATGGTCCAAGGCCTTAACGTTTCTCTCCTTTCAAAACCAAGAGATCGTTAATGGTCCAACGCCTTAGTGTTTCTCTCCTTTCAAAAACAAAAGATCGTTTAATGGTCCAATGCCTTAAACGACATTTGTTCAGTCAAAATATATCTTTCAAAAAAGATAAAAAAACAACTTAACCAATGTTTAGTTCTCGAAGAACTACGTAGGTCTGATTTCCTTACCACAATTGAGGAATACGTAGGAGCAAGGGAAACACCCTTGTCGACCACAAAAAGATAAAAAATATAAAAGGTACAAAAAGACATAAAGACGTAAAAGGTAACATAAAACAAATTGAAGTCATGTTTGCACACTTGATTAAAGGCTGTCGTCCCTTGTGACGGACGCGTGGGGTGCTAATACCTTCCCCGTGCGTAAAAACAACTCCCGAACCTTTCACTTAAAGTTCATAGACCACGCCCTTTCCGGTTTTTCTGACGTTTTCCTTGAATAAATGTTGGTGGTGACTCCGCGCATTTTCCTTCCTTGGAAGATGCACCCGTGAGTCTCGCGTCGCCCTCCCGCCGAAGGGTAGGTTGCGACACTCGGGCCATCAAATAGCTTCATGGTGAAGAAACCAGCTCGCTTGGGCGAGCTCCAACTGCCCAAAAGTGACCATTTGCCTATAAATAGGCATCTTAGGGGTGTTTTAAGGGGTTCCAAGGTCAGTTGAGGGAATTGAGAGAAGAGAGAAAGAAGAAGGAAAAAGCAGAGGAAACAAAGTTGAGGCCCAACTGAATCGCGACTGTGATCATTCCTTACGTTGTTTTCTTGTTCTACGTTCTTTGTGCTACCATCAGTTAGTTTTATTTTCAAGATTTGAATGTGATCTATGTACCCTTAGGGGTCCCCCTTGTTATTATGTGCACATTCATCTTCTCCATCTATCATCGACGATCTCATTTTTCTTTGTAAAGCTTAATCTTAACCGATCACTAGTGTTGTAAAGTTGTCTCTAAAGAGATTGAAACTTAATAAAATAAATGACTCTTTGTTTGCAATTAAAATAAATCTTTCAAAAACATAAAATCAATTTAACACACAAACATTCAGAAGGATAAGAAGATGAGGAAGGCGACACCACCGCCAACACAACAAAGGGTAGAACTAATGGATCTGAAGAAGAAGGATGAGGAGGCACAACAAAAGCACTAGTGGTCACCACACCAACACTCAACAAAGGTGCAACAATGGTGGACAACGACGCCATAACAAAACCAGGCAAAGCAGTTGGCACACTAACTTCAACAACATCAGGAGCGGCCTCCTGAACAGGCATAGCAAGAGGAGGTGAAGAAGCAGGAGTAACAGAAGTAGCAACAATAGCAATAGAAGCCTTGACAGCCAATGAAGCCGGAGGCAAATCTTGCAAACTCAAAGGGCAACCCACGCCAAGCGTCAATCCTGTAGCTTGCCTCAGGGCACAAAGGCTCATGGGGCCCCTCAACTTCTTGAGGCCCAATGCCCTAGCACAATCATCCCTCTTCCTCTTAGCCAAAATAGAGGAAAGGGCATTGGGGGCAACCTCAGCGGTAGGGCTAACCTCAACTGTAGGTTGACCCCCTTCAAGAAGAGTTGTAGATGATGGTGGCACAACACCACCAGCAGGTCTGACTTGCTTCACAAGTGGTCTCCAAGCAAAATCACTCATGATACTTGCAAGAGAAGCAACAATAACACAAGCAAGTGTTACTTCAGATCATAACACAGGTCAGACACAAAGAAGAAACACACGGTAAAACATTTACCGTCATAGGCAGTGAGGGGATCACTTGCCGAAGGAAGAGACAGAATGGCCCGTGTCCAACAAGGCTGGCATCTGCTTTAAGATGGCCTTGTCCACCCTCTCCATAAGGGTCAAAAGATCCATGTCAAAAGACTTAAACCTAGTGGGATCATCCTGCTAGTAGATTTTGGGCCCATGGGCTATGTATGAGCCCACTTATCTTTGTACATATTAGATTAGGATTTCATTATTTTTGGGTCTTTTATTTAGGGCTCCATAATGTAGGTAGGGTACCCTAAAAATGTAGGATTTTTCAGCCCTTGTATTTTAGGGCACCTAGACTAGTTTTTGTATTAGGGGTAGTTTTGTAATTTCACATGCATTAAGTGAATATTTCATGTGTGTGTCGAGAAATAAATTTAATTGAATTGGGAGAAGCCCAATTCAATTAAATTTTAGAGGGGGAGGTGAGCATTTGCTTGCTACACCCCATTGCCACATCATATAGTCACACTTTGTGTATGTCCTTCATGCTTTACATGCCTCATGACACCTAAGTACACTTGGTGGAGAATCTTGGACTTGATCTTGGATTAGTGGGCTGAACCATAACTAAAACTCACTAATCATAATTAGTGAAATTTTGGCTCTAAAATTTGGCTCCAAAAATTCATTTTCAAATTCAAGTGAAATTTGAATAAATATTCAAATTTCCCTCCAATTTTGTGTGACACTTAGGCTATAAATAGAGGTCATGTGTGTTCATTTTTTTAACTTTGATCATTTGAGAATTACACTTCAAAGTTCAAACCTCATTTGAGGCACAAAATTTCATGCTCCTTCTCTCTCTCCCTCCACAAATCTTCTCCTTCCTTCAATCTCTTATCCATGGTTTCCTGTGGTGGTGAGCTTCTTCTTGATTCATCTTCTCCTTGAAGTGGAATCTCCAATGATCTTTCTTCCTTCTCGATTCATCTGCCATTGATATTCAAGAAGCAAAGGACACCATTGATGAAGAATATTCAAGGCCTACAAGCTCCATATGGAGCTACATCACACATGAAGCACCCCGAGACCACAATCTAGTCGACTTCAAGCCTCACCTCGAATATGCCGCTGAGGGGCAGGCATTTTGCGGTATACCCCTACCAAACACTTTGGGGGGCCCTCAATATTGCCTACAACCACAACCCTTGCATTTTGCGGTGGGAAGAGTCCCTCCTGCTATGGTAGAAAGGAAGAAATTTGATCATTTAAAGGAAAGGCTGAGGGCTATTGAAGGAGGTGTGAATGCATATGCTGTATGTAGATTTTGATGATGCCAAAAGATTGAAGCAATTCAAAGTTGATTCAAGTCAAGATCAAAAGATCAAGAGAAACGATTCACAATAGTCCATTATTTTTTAAAAGAATCTCTTAAAAGATTGGAAAGGTTTGGCCTTAAAAAGACTTAAAGTTTCAAAATCTCTTATAAAGTTTTTAAGTGGTTTTACATCTTTGGAAAATATATATTTCTCTCTTGTAATCAATTACCAGAGGCTGTAATCGATTACCAGAAGCTAAAATGTTTTTCAAGCTTTCAGAAAGTTTTGAAATTTGAATTTTAAAGGGTGTAATCAATTACCACCTTTATCTAATCGATTACTAGTAACGAAATATTTTGAAATTCAAACTGAAAAGATATGACTCCTCAAAATTAATTGTGTAATCGATTACCACAGATCTGTAATCGATTACCAGTGAGGAAATTTCAAAAATAACTCTGAAAAGTCACATCTCTTCACAAGTTTTTGAAAACCCACCAAAGGCCTATAAATATGTGACTTGTGTTCGAAAATCCTAAGAGTTTTCCAGAACTTCATTGTTTTATCCTCTCAAAAGAAAACCTTTGTCCAAACACTTGCAAAACAATTAAGGATTCTTATAAGTTCTTCAAGTTGTATTATTTTTCTCTTAAAGAGAGAAAAACTTCTTCTGTACTTCAAAAGCAAACCGTGGGTTGTAATCAAGAGGCAGTGAGTCTCTTGATTTGTAAGTTTTTCTGAACACAAGGGAAAGGTATCCCTGGGTGGTTCAGAAGTTATTGAGGTCACTTGTTTAACAAGTGGCATTAGAGCTTAATTATTGTATAAGGTTTAGAAACTTCAAAAATAGTATGGCCTCATCAAACCTTTTGTTTCCCAAAGGAAACTCTATTAATAGGCCTCCTATACTCAATGGTGTGGGTTATCATTACTAGAAAACCCGTATGCAAATTTTCATAGAGGCTATAGATTTAAACATATGGGAAGCTATTGAAATCAGTCCTTACATCCCTACTATGGTAGCAGGAAATGCAACCATAGAAAAACCTAGGGAACAATGGGATGAAGAAGAAAGGAAAAAGGGTACACTATAACTTAAAAGCCAAAAATATAATTACATCTGCATTAGGCATGGATGAATATTTTAGAGTATCAAACTACAAGAATGCAAAAGAAATGTGGGATACCTTACAAGTAACCTATGAAGGAACAACAGATGTAAAAAGATCTAGAATAAATACCCTAACCAATGAATATGAATTGTTTAGAATGAATCAAAATGAAACTATACAGGATATGCAAAAGAGATTCACACATATAGTAAATCATCTTGCATCATTAGGAAAGATATTTCCCAATGAAGATCTTATTAACAAAGTTCTAAGATGTTTAAGCAGGGAATGACAACCAAAGGTAACAACAATTGCAAAATCAAGAAATCTTACTAACATGTCTCTTGCTACTCTGTTTCGACAACTTTAGGAACACGAAATGGAACTCATGAGACTAAATCAACACAAAGAAAATGACAAGAAAAAGAAAGGAATCACACTTAAAGCTTCATCTTCAATTCAAGAAGGAAGTGATAAAGAAGACTTGAATGATATAGAAGAAGATGATGATTTCAGTTTCTTCGTAAAAAGATTCAACAAATTCCTAAGAAACAAAGGAAAACAAAGAAAGATCAAACTTCAAATCAAAGAAAAGAAGAGAAGATTCATCTTCTGTTCAAAAGTGTTATGAATGTAATCAACCAGGACATCCGAGAGTTGATTGCTCGGGTTTCAAGAAAAGAATGGAAAGATCTGAAAGGAAAACCTTCAATGATAAAAAAGAAAAGAAAGCTTACATCACTTGGGAAGACAACGATATGGATTCATCCGAAGACTCAGAAAATGAAGTCGTGAATCTAAGTCTTATGGCAAAAAATTATGAAAGCGATGAAGAGGTATCATCTTCTGACAATAACTTATCTATTTCCTTTGATGAACTTCAAGATGCATTTACTGATTTACATAAAGAACCAGTCAAACTGGCAAAACTAGTTTCATTTTGTAAGAAAACTATTTCAAACTTAGAAAATGAAGTTTTAAAATTAAATGAAGAATTATAAAATCTTAGAACTGAAGTCAAAACATTAAAACCAATTGACACAAATCAATCTTCCACCATAAAAGCAATACATAATAGTAAAGAAGCATCTAATTCATGTAATTGTTGTAGCAAGTTTATAGAAGAAATCAAGGATCTGAAAAATTATCTTGCCAAATTTACTATTGGCAAAAATAATTTAGATATTATATTTGGAAATCAAAGATTTGTGTTTGATAAGGCTGGATTATGATATAGACCTGATAAATAACAAAAATTATACAAAAATTTCTTTGCATCTACTCAAAAGAATAGTTCTCCTTTCTTAACATGTTTTTACTGTGGAAATAAAGGACATGGTGCATCTACATGTTATTTTAGGAAAAATAGTAATAATATTAAAATGGCATGGGTTCCAAAAGGATCTTTTATCAAAACTGGCATTGAAGGACCCAAGAAATTTTGGGTACCTAAGTCATAAACATGATCATATAGGTTTCTTTGAAGAAGAGTTGGTACATTGATAGCGGATGCTCTAAATACATGACGGGAGATGCATCAAAGTTCACTCATATTTCTCCTAAGAATAGGGGACATGTGACTTATGGTGGCAACAATAAAGGTAGAATCCTTAGAGTCGGAAAAATAGGTACGAATTCATCTACCTCCATTAAAAATGTTCTACTTGTTGATGGTCTTAAGCACAGTCTACTAAGTGTTAGTCAATTATGTGATAAAGGCTATCTAGCATCATTTGACTCTCATAATTGTGTTATTGAAAACAAACATGATGTAGAAGCAAGCTTCATGATGATGAAACAAGTATGAATCAAGTAGTTTTGATGATGACAAAAAGCCCAAAAGAATGATTTCAAGATTAAGTCAACAAGTTCAAAATCAAGATTAATTTCTAGATTCATTAGAAGAAATCAAGAAGATTCAAGATTCAAGAGAAGTTGATTTCAAGATTCAAGAGAAGATGAATTAAAGATTCAAGAGAAGAAATCAAGAAGACTTCTCAAGGGAAGTATTGAAAAGGATTTTTCAAAAATCAAACATAGCACAATTTTGTTTTACAAAAGAGTATTCTCAAATTTTTCTAAGTTACCAGAGTATTTACTCTCTGGTAATCGATTACCAGTTTCCTATAATCGATTACTAGTGATAAAATTTGATTTCAAAAAGCTTTTAACTGGATTTGCAACGTTCCAAATGATTTTTAAATGGTGTAATCGATTACAATATGTTGGTAATCGATTACTAGTGTATCTGAATGTTGAAATTCAAATTCAATTGAGAAGAGTCACATCTTTTCTTAAAATGCATTGTGTAATCGATTACATGATTATGGTAATCGATTACCAGTGACAAGTTTTGAATAAAAGGTCAAGAGATGTAACTCTTGACATGATTTTCTCAAGGTTATAACTCTTTCAATTGTTTTCTTGACCAGACATGAAGAGTCTATAAAAGCAAGACCTTGACTTGCATTTAATGATCTTTTTTGAACAATCTTCTTGAACAACTTTTGAGAAACCTTTAAACCTTTACTATCTTTACAATTCTTTCCTACTCATCCTTCTTCTTCTTCTTCCTTTGCCAAAAAGATTTCTAAGTTTCTTTTCTAAACCTTGTTCTTCTGCAAGTGAAAATTCTGCAGAAAACAAAAGTGTGCTATATCTTTTCATTCTCTTCTTCCTTTGACAAAAAGAATTCAACAAGGAATAATCGCCTGAATTCCTTTTGTGTCTCTCTTCTCCCTTTTCCAAAAGAATAGAGAGACTAACCACTTGAATTCTTTTGTGTCTCCCTTCTCCCTTTCCAAGAGAATTCAAAGGACTAACTGTCTAAGAATTCTTTTGATTCTTCCCTTTCCCTTAAACAAAAGATTTCAAAGGACTAACCGCCTGAGATATCTTTTGTTTACCCTTACAAAGATTCAAAGGACTAACCGCCTGAGAATTCTTTGTCTTAACACATTGGAGGGTACATCCTTTGTAGTACAACTAGAGGGTACATCTACTTGGGTTGTTGTAACTGAGAACAAGAGAGGGTACATGTCTTGTGGATCAGTTCAAGTGAAGGGTACATTTATTTGGTTGTTCAAAGAGAACAAGGGAGGGTACATCCCTTGTGGATCTTTGCTTGTAAAGGATTTTACAAGGTTGAAAGAAATCTCAAGAACCGGTGGTTGCTTGGGAACTGAATGTAGGCACGGGTTGTTGCCGAACCAGTATAAAATTCTTGTGTTTGTCTTCTTTTTCCCTACACTTTTTAATTTCCACTGTGCACTTTACTTTTACGCTTTACTTTTGTATAAGTTACATAACTTAGTAGTAAAGCCTAATTGAATCTAGTAACATTAAGAAGGATAAGTTTTAATTAGTCAAAGTACATTAATAATTAATTCAACCCCCCCTTATTAATTATTCCGAGGCCACTTGATCCAACACATGATAGAAATATAAAACATATAGGCTATAGATCAAATAATGTTTTACATGATAAATTTAGATAAAACATCAAATCATAATCAATGTTTTCTTAGTAAAGATGATGATCCTTGGTTATGGCATAGAAGAATTGCCCATATAAACATCGAACATTTAAATAAACAAATTTCTAAGGATTTAGTTATTGGTTTACCAAAACTTAAATTTGAAAAAGATAGATTATGTGATGCTTGTCAAAACGGAAAACAAGTAAGAGTTTCCTTCAAATCAAAGAATATTGTGTCTACAACTCAACCCTTACAACTTTTGCATATGAATCTTTTTGGCCCCTCTAGAACTATGAGTTTTGGAGGAAACTACTATGCTCTTGTTATAGTTGATGATTACTCAAGATTTACATGGACATTATTTCTCACTCATAAAAGAGATGTTTTTCATGTTTTCAAGAAACTTGCTAAAATCATTCAAAATAAGAAAAATCTCAAAATTGCATCTATTAGGAGTGATCATGGAGGAGAATTTGAAAATAAGGATTTTGAATCATTTTGTGATGAAAATAGCATTGAACACAATTTTTCTGCACCTAAAACCCCTCAACAAAATGGAGTAGTTGAGAGGAAAAATAGATCTTTAGAAGAGATAGCCAGAACTTTGCTTAATGATACAATCCTTCCTAAATATTTCTGGACTGAAGTTGTAAATACTGCATGCTATATAATGAATAGAGCTTTAATTAGACCAATCTTGAAGAAAACTGCATATGAATTTATAAGGAAGAAAACTAAACATTTCTCATCTTCATGTGTTTGGATGTAAGTGTTTTGTATCCAGGATTTGTCTATGGTAACTGTTAAAATACAAGTGGTTAAATAACTGATAAGTAACTGTTCAAATACATGCCACAACCAATTGCAAAAAAGCAATTATCTCTTCCTCACCACCATATTGCTCCTCTAATGCCCGTTTAGTGTCTTCTTTAGTCACCCTCTCATCATCAAATTTATACCTAATATTCAATCAAAGCATTCAGTGAAGTGCTCAATCGAAAACCTGGCGAAAACTATCAGAAGAGTGTTGCTGCTTCTTGAAGTCATAAATGGGAACATGCACGCCCTGGCCACTGATGAGCTTCCTCGTGCACTTTAACAACTGCTCCGTGTCAAAAGCATCTACAAAGAAATGAAACTTTAATCATCCGAAACTCAACCACACACACACAATGTGAGTTCAATTGAAAATTACCACGGTGGTCGAAATAGTACTCGTGAACACGTTCCAATTCTTCAGGATTCAACCAGTGATAAAATGAGTCCTATAATTATAAAATATAAATTAAAAAATACTATAAATTAATTAATTAATTTAAATTGAAAGAAGAAGAAAAAGATACCTGATTTACGAGGACAACACGGTGATCATGGAGTTGTTGAATGATCATATCGCAGACGGTGGTTTTGCCCGAGGCAGTATCTCCAGAAACTCCTACATACACGTGTGAATCGCATTTTCATTTTAATTTTAGAATTGGAACATTGAAGGAAAGATAAGTGTGAAGAAAAAAAAAAGAGTAGTGACCTATGACGAAGGGTTGATTGGGAAGGGAATTGAGGGTTAGAGTTGAATCGGGAGTGGAGGACGCGGGGGTGGCGGAGGATGGGACCTAGCCATTGAGTCTCAGGGCGGAGAAGTGAGACCTAGATGTTGCCTCCATTACGTAGTCAATCGATGTCGTTTCTTTTAGAATCATCGCTCTCTCGGTAATGTCATTTTTTTGTTTTGGTCACTGTCGTTTCATTTGGGAGCTGCAGACTCTGAATCAAAGCCATTATTGTTTCCAAAAATGCTTTTCCTCCATCATCGAGCTCCACCACGCAGCCACACAGGTGCGCAATCTTCTCCCTCGTGGCATCAATCTGGTGTTGGAGGCACTTCTCCTTCGCCAGCCACGCGTTTCGGTGCGAGGTGAAGAACGAGGGTGTGTGTTGTGGAAGTGAATGAAGAAGAAGGCAGTGGTGGCGATGAACGAGGTTAGGGTTTGGAGTATAAGGGGTGTGAAATGTGAGGTTGTTTTGGGAGGAGGCTCTGATGATGTGTAACTTAAACGACGAGGAGGAAGATAGAAAGTGAGGTGACAAAGGAGAATGAAGATGGTAATGGAGTGAAGGAGAAGGTCCTGTGGAAGGAGAAGTAGTGAATGTGAATAGTCTTTGAATACTAGACGACTGAGTGTGATAACGAGGATAAGGCTCATTTGCGAGAATGAGACTAATTTCAAAGACGGTTTTAAGAAAACTGTCTTTGAATAGTCATTTTTAAAACGGTTTTGATAAGACTGCTGTTTTATTTATTTTATTATTTACAAAAATGCCACCACTTTATATATTAAGACAGTTTTTCAATAACCATTTTAAAAAGCATGTCATAAAAAATTACCTTTTTAGTAGTGTCCTTAGGTTTTCCAATATTTAGGCTTTTCTAATATTATGTCCTAAGACAATAGATGAATTAATCAATAACAGAGGTACAAATTTCGGGCAGATAATAAAATCTGCCAAATTAGTTTTTTCTTATGGAATTTTTTTGGCTGCATTGAGGACCTTCCTCATAAATAATGAAATATTAGTCAACCTGATGTAATGGCGTTAACAACCTTAATAATTCTTCAATAATATATCGATCCTTCCGCCTTCAAACAAACAAATTCCATAGTACAATAATAAAGATGCTATTATTTGTTTTGTAACATTAACGAATATAAAAATCCTTATCAACAATTAGTGTCAACTTATGAAGTGAAATACTACAAATACACCATTTTTTATCGTCAATACTGTACTAAAATTACATTATTATATCTGTGCATAATTTTTACAATTCATCACTATCTCAACTTTTCAATTTAAAACATTTATTTTATTTTAATAATCTCTACCATTCAGCAACCTAACCCTTTAAAACCTATCCTAGCAAATAAATGAAATCCAGTAATTAATTTTTTGGTAAATTAAAAAACACGAAAATTAATTGGAACCAACCGAACCATATAATTAAGGACCTAGCCCTTTAGTAATTTCTACTAAGGTACAAAGAAGCCTTGGCTAATAAGATCAAACAAGTGACAACCCTTTTTGCATAATTAGCACGCCATTGACACCACAAAGAATTTTCATTACGAGTTTGTCGCAACCTACCCTTCGGCGGAAGGGCGACGTGAGACTCTCGAGTGCGTCTTCCAAGAAAGGAATACGCGCGGAGTCGCCACCAACGTTTATTTGAGGAAAACGTTGGAAAAACCGGAAAAGACGTGGTCTACGAATTTTAAGTGAAAGGTTCGGGAGTTGTATTTATGCACGGGGAAGGTATTAGCACCCCACACGTCTGTCACAAGGGATGACAACTTTTAATCAAATGTGCAAACATGACTTCAATTTTTATGTTCCCTTTTACGTTCTTATGTCTTTTTATATTTTTAGCTTTTTGTGGTCGACGAGGGTGTTTCCCTTGCTCCTACGTATTCCTCAATTGTGATAAGGAAATTAGACCTACGTAGTTCTTTGTGAACAAAGCGTTTGGTTAAGTTATTTTTTTATCCTTTTTTGCAAGACATGTTTTTATTGAATGAAAGGTCATTTAAGGCGTTGGACCTTTAAACGATCTTTCGATTCTTTTTGAGAAGAGAGAAAACATTAAGGCGTTGGACCATTGATGATCTCTTTATTTTTGCAAGAGGTAATAAAGTTATATGTTGATTTTAGGCCTTTTTTAGAAATCTATGTTTAACCAATAAAAGCGGAAAAGACCATTTCAGGGCGTTTGGACCTTTAAAAAAAAAGCTTTTTTAGGCGATGACAAAAAGTTTGGTTTATGAATTGATTTTAGCCTTAGTTTCACTTTTGGTTATTAGTCGATTCGATTAAGAAAGGGAAATCCCAAAGAAAACGTCCGATTGATTTTTTTGATTTATTTTACTAAAAGATATTTTTGATTATTATATTATTATTTTGCCTCTTTTTGATTTTAAACGTGGTTATGGCATGACCGAACGGTCAGAATTCATTTTAACAGAAATTAAAGAATGTTACAATACGAATGATCGGTGGAAATTTATCTTATTTTTTATTAGGCGAGAAAATGACTTAAATAAATGACTAAAGCACGTCAAAAGGGGGTATGGAAAGTAAATGAAATGATAATAAAAGCACACGAAACAAATGAGGACCACTAAGGGTACATAGAATGAATTGAAAAGTTCGATTTCGGGAACTTACCGGTTGAAGACCGAAGAACGTCGAAGAACGGTTGAAAATCTTCGCGAAATCACCCACGGAAAAGTTACGGAAGCGCCTCGGCTTGGATTTTCTTCACGGAAACATTTTTTCTCACTAATTTTAAGTGATTCTCAGATACCAGGAGGGTTGAACATTTTTGTTCTTCCCTCCTTCCCTTATTTATAGGAAAAGGAAGGAGATGCTTGCCACCCAGCTCGCCCAGGCGAGCTAGGTTGCTTCCTCCAAAAGCAACCGCCTTCTGGAGGAACATCCTGGAAGGCCCAAGTGGGCCTGGTTGCTATTTGAACCCCCAATTTTACTAAATACACCCCCTGCCCTTTTTTGGTGATTCTTTTTCTGTAACATTACGAAACTTTACAAATTTCGTAACGACACTTGTTTTCTTTTCATAATGTTACGGAACCTTATGGACTACGTAATCAACCCCTTTTTGGTTTTCGGGATGTTACAGAACTTTACGGATTGCGCACTAACACTTCCTTTTAATTTCTGGCATGTCATAGAACTTCACGGATTGTGTTACAATGCTTTCTTTTGACTTTCGGCATGTCTCGGAACTTCACGAATTGCCTAACGATGGGTGCCAAGTACCTCGAAGTGGTCAAACGAGGATCACATCCCGACAATGGATGGTCCCCGGACGAAATTAGGGTATGACAGTTGCCCCTCTTCACTTGTCTTTTATTGGAGATAAAAGGGAAGTAAAGATAAGACACTAATTTCGTTCGAGCGAAATACCATTCAGCCGATGAATCTCCCTGCCAGCGGAACCTGCAAAAATATTGAAAATGATCAGTACCGACACATCATCCTGATACTATCGAATTCGTTCATCTTGGTTGACACAAGGCGCAGAATGATCATAATTTGTCTCTGCGTATTGTTGGACATGATCGAGCCTGGGCGGCAAGACGTAGAATGACCATAATTTGTCTCTGCGTGCCTCCGGACACGTTCGCCTCTAGATGGCAAAAAGGTGTACGGAATAATGACCATAATTTGTCTCTGTCCACCTCTCGACTTACTGTCCCCGAATGACAAAGGGCGCAGAATGACCATAATTTGTCTCTGCGTGTTTACCACTCGACTCGCTGCTCCTGAATGACAAAGGGCGCATAATTTGTCTCTGCACGTTTATCACTCAACTTGCGAAATCTGAATGACAAAGGGCGCAAAATTTGTCTCTGCGCATTTATCATTCATCGAGCATGCGGATAACCACATGTCATCGGGCTCGCCGCCTCTGGATGACAAAAGGCGCAGAAGACGACGTTAGTCTCTGCATGCTATCATGCTTTGAGTCTTATAGATAGCAAAAAAAAGTTTAAATGTGAGGGACCAAATGGTTCCTGCGTGTCATCGGGCCCACCGCCTCTGGATGACAAAAAGCGCAGAAGACGACGTTAATCTCTACGTGCTATCATGCTTTGAGACTTATAGATAGCAAAAGAAAGTTTAAAAGTGAGGGACCAAATGGTTCCCGCGTGTCATCGAGCCCGCCGCCTCTGGATGACAAAAGGCGCAGAAGACGATGTTAGTCTCTGCGTGCTATCATGCTTTGAGTCTTATAGACAGCAAAAGAAAGTGCGGGACCAAATGGTTCCTGCATGTCATCGGGCCCGCCGCCTCTACATGACAAAAGGCGCAGAAGACGACGTTAGTCTCTGCGTGCTATCATGCTTTGAGTCTTATAGATAGAAAAAATTTTATACGGATAACTGCTTGGGTATTTCTACCTGTCACATGACTCCAAGGTTAGTATGACAGAGATTGTGGGGTGGCCAACAAAAGTGAGGCTCTTGCTCCTACGTATCCTTAATGAGGAACTCAGACCTATGTAGTTCTGGATAACTTGTGAGACTAAAAGTAGTCTCGGTGTTTTCTTCACTAAAATACGAACATGCTTTAGTAAAGAGAGAAAACTTCCAACTAATCAGAGCAACATATGCTTTTCGGATGAAAAACAATGTGTCTACCGGGGAAGGGGAGAATGCTGATGAAATCTTCTCATAACCACAAATGAGATTTTGGATGTTAGCATTTCGTTTCTAAATGACCATTTAGAGGAAACACTGGGTTCAACAAAAATAGAAGAAAATCACTCAAAGTGTATCAATCTCACACAGGTAAGTGTTTCATCCTAATTCCGAACCATAGGTATGTCATGACTTGATTTTGAAAATCATTTCCTATCAAATCAAAGACTACATGCGTGATCATGGATCAATAGGACTTTTTCTTGGGAATGGGTTCATTTGGTGGGAAATTTGGGTCTGAGTGTTTGAGCCTTTTCCTTTTCTGTTTTTGTTTAGTGTGGGGCGAAAAAGTCGCCGGCACACAATATTTTGGTTGGTAATCAAAGAGAGAGGACCACTTCAAGTCGTGGTTTCCTTTCTTTTACATGGTGACAATTCTGTATTGTTCAAATATTGTCTGATCCAAAGACTTTTCTGCATATCTCTTCTGTTTTTATTCCAATCCTTGATTGGGAATTTCCTTTCTTCTCTTTTTTGCTTTCTCTCGCTCTTTGATTGGGAATTTTCTCTTTTTGCTTCCCCTTTTTTTTTTTGTTTTCTTTCGAGGGCAAGGATTGACATTCTCACCCTGGGTCAAGGTTTATGGTAAATTGGGGTTTTGGCTCAAGGCTTGTAGAACGAACGGACTTGATATATGTCTGGGTTTGGTTTGGTCCCAGGATAAAAGGGGATGTCCCACATTATTTCCACGACACAAATGCAACAATGATGATTAGGAAATTTTATGCAAAACTAGTCATGCATGCACCTATGTGGACACTCAAGTGTCGAAAAAAAACTCTTGGTTATGTGATGTGAGGGCTCATAATCCATTTCCTCTATTTTAGTCAACCCAGTGTTTCCAAAATATGTTCCTTTATCAATTTGTGCATTCATCCGAGTCTATCTTGGGTGTTTGAAAAACTTTTCATAGCATTTACCCTTCAAATGTGTACACACATTTTTTTCAAAAACTAGTTATGATCAGCGAATTTTTTTAAATAAGAGTTGGAAATTATCTCCTTTCACAAGCATGTTGTTTTTTAGCTAGACAACTTTTATCTTTGTTTATTTATTTATTTATTATTATTTTTTCTTCTTCTTTTTTTTTTCTTCTTTTACTTTTCTTACTTGCTCTCTTTCCCTTTTCCTCTCTCCTTTTTCTATTTTAAGTTATTTATCATTTGTTCATTTTTTTCTTTTTTTTTCTCTAAAAGATCGTGCAGACAGGGGCGCATACTACCTACTTACGTCTAAACATAAGGTAAGCGAAAAACACACGAAACGGTAAGTCACAAAAATGGTGACGAAATAACTGAGAGCCATAACACCGAAAAATAATAACAACAATGTTAGTAACCATATGGATAATAACATAAAAACAGTAATGTCAAGCAATATAGACAATAATGAAAAACATCAATAGCAAACTAAACACAAAAAAAAAAAACAGTAATGTCAAAAACAAAAGTGCGGTGACCTTGGTCATGTGGCTCCGCTTCCTCCCAAGAAGCCGAGCAAGTTTGTCATCTCCTCATCCATGCGGGCCTCCTCTGCATCGCCGGGAGCTCCTGCAGGCGCCTCCTCCGCCTGGGTCTCGGGCCAATCTCCGGGCCATGCGACCTCAGCCCTAAACTGATCTGGAGTAGGGCACGCAAAAGGAGCGAAACCCTGGCCCTGCTGACTGAGGCTGAGCTGGTAGAGACACTCATGTATCTGCACCTGCCCCTAGTGGTTGGTCGCCTGCTGGCGAACCAAGTGCTGTAGATACCGCTCTATGCCTAATGACCCAGCAGGATCAGCCTGATGAGGTGGTGGTGGTGCATGTGCGGCCAACGGCGCATCACCCTACGCCTGCCTAGGCATGCAATACTTCTCAATGAAGGCTCGGGTGATCGGCGGCCGGATCACCTTACTAGGTGTGACGGGAACCCTGAATGACTAGCAGAGGCCCGTGATCAACGCTGGAAACCCCAGGGCCCTGTTAGACTTATCCGGGTCTAGAGGGTGCCTGGTGGGTGGCATACCTGCAAATAAATAGATGTCGTCAGCAATCAACTGAGCCACATGGACGCTCATCCGTGTTAGGATGGCATACACCAGCTGACACTTCGGTAGAGGAAGGTCGGAGTTATGATCACTGGGCAGGACATTGCTGAGTAGCAACGTCATCCATATCTGGGTCAGGGTGGTCATGCTGGTGCGCATGATCCGCACCCGCCTCCCTGCAGCGGTCTGGGCAAAATCCTGACCCGGTATGCATAACAGCTAGGCAATGGCCTCCTCGTCAAACCCATCGGCCCTGTTCCTTCTCTGACTAAACTCGCACTCCTGGCCTTCCTTTAACACCAGCGGGTCACCCAGGAACTGGCTGAGGGCATCTGCATCAAAGGGAATCCACTAACCCCTCACCCATGATCGCATGTCCCGCACTCCCTCTTCTATGGGCCAAGCATTGGCATAAAATTCTAGGACTATATCTGGGTCAAACTTAGCCATGGGAGTGACCAGCGACGTCCAACACCAGCGAGCTATCTCTTCTTTCAAGTCGGTGTACTCATCGTCCCTGAGCTGGACGCGTCTCTCTCGGTGGAACGACCATCCTTTGATGGCCTCGAAACGCTGCTGATGCTCGGCGCTCCTGAAACGGTGGCTATCAAACTCGGGAGCGGCACTGGTCCCTTCAGCCGTGGCGTCCCTCCTAGATCTCTTCGCGGAAAGCTTTTTCGGAGCCATTTCCTGTGAGGACAAACATTTGGAAAGTTAGTTTACAAGGAAATGCTATTTTAAAGCAAAAATGGCATGCTAATCCTTTCGATTTAGAACAAACTTGTGCACACATTTCCTTAAAAAGAACATTTACCAACGTGCATATGCGCCAAGTATCCTGCTATCTATATCAACATACAAGGATATTCAAAACATTCTAGTTACCACACACATATTTTTTTTTTAAAAGAATTCATATATGCATGCTCAAGGTATTGTGTCAAAATTACACATATCCATATTCAAAGTATTTTGCTACCAAAAATTACCTACGCACATTTGGAGTATTTTATTAACATACAAATTTTTGTTGTTTCATTCACATTTATTTATACATATATGCACATTTGAGAGCCCATCTCATGTCACGCACACACTTGCATTTGAAAAGGAATTTTCATGCCATCTATCTACACTTGAGGGGCAATTCCACATCATATATTCATTTCGGGAAGCATTCAAACATGCGTACATTCATAAAGTGCTTGACCACCTATTCAACATATACACGTCTTATTTGAAGGGTCCTTTCTCTAGCTACCTATCCTATACATATACGTACATGTTGACTAACATCTTTACACAGACTAAGCAAACATCATGGTGCAGCCCCAAAAATTAGCCGCTGGCCTAAAGGGAAACCCCTATCATAATGCCCTCATTTTTATGCTTTCTTGTATTGAAATCAAAAGCTTGGGTTCCTAGGCCTAGAATCGCATTCGGGCACTCATTTTAAATCCTTCATGCTGTCCCTATACATATAAAACAGTCCCATAATCCCAAGCTTACAAAACCATGCCCATATGTCATTGAGGCATTTCACCGAGCACTTGGTGGGCGCATGTTTTGGCATGAATAACAAGAGAATGGGGGCAATGTGGCATGCCCCATTACTCCAGAATGCAACATAGGCCTAAGGCCATCCCTTACAACCCCTTAATTTAGCGAAAACAAGCATGGATTCACATGTGAATTGCTTCACGAATTTTGCAAAAAATGAGCAACTAAAGCACCAAAGCACATCAATGGAGAGCCAAATAACCAAGGGAAAGTGCACTTACTTGTAGGGAGTGAAACAAAGCGTGAAAAGGGAAGCAAAAACTCAACAATGGAAGCTTGGGGGTTGCTGTCTTCGTAGTTCCCGTGAGCTTGGTGTTTTTGAAGTGAGGGGGGAGAGTTTTGGGTGGAGGAAAACTCCTCCTCCCTCATTTTTTTATTTGCAGGTGCAGGGGTGCTCGCCCAGGCGAGCTAACCTGTCTTTTTTTTTTGGGAAGAAATAAGTAAGGCTTTCTATAGGTCGGCGTTCACTTACTCGAACCCCCTCGGGGTATATTAGGCATCCAATATATATTTTAAAAACACAACAGTAAATAAGTACTGGGAATTTTAAAGGATACTAGGCTGCCCTGCAACGGCGCTTTCCGTTTGTCCAGAGCTAGGCAAGGGACGATGATCCATCGGTCGTGACCCTAGCCTCTAGCCCATAAGTAGGAAACGACATTGTGTGGCACACCATGGCCGCGTTACTGTTTTACCTTGATGGGTTTCGGCCTTCAGCTTCGTCCCGACATCTAACCATGGTTGAGACGATTCTGCCCTTGTTATCCTAAAATATGCATGCGTATGCATATGCATGAGTGTTTTCAAATGCAACAATCTTTTTAGTGAAAGTTGGTTAAGTTCAGTTTTAATTAAGCGCTTGGGACATCCCATGGACTGAGCGAAAAGGCTCAGGTTATCACAACCGTACATGGTTTAAAGCACCCAAAGTGAGGACTGAAGTCTCAAACTCATATTCTCTTCTTTTTAAAAGACTGTGATGAGAAAATTACAGTAGACAGGAATTCCTGGGGGAAACCAAGAAGAACACATAAAAATAAAAGAACATGCAGCGATATCTTTAATTGCCCCAGATTCTAAGCGTAGTATCGCTTGACAACATCAGAGTTCACGGGTAAAGGTAGCTCCTCGCCATCCATGTTGGTAAGCACCAAGGCCCCTCCGGAAAAAGCCCTTTTCACGACGAAAGGTCCTTCGTAGTTTGGGGCCCACTTCCCTCGATTATCTTTAACAGCGTGGGACATCTTTTTCAGCACAAGGTCCCCCTCATGGAACTTGCGCAAGTGCACCTTCTTGTCGAACGCATTCTTCATTCTTTGTTGATACAGGCGCCCATGGCTCATGGCCGTCAAGCGCTTACCTTCAATAAGGTTGAGTTGGTCATAGCGTGTTTAAGCCCACTCTGATTCTTCTAAACTTGATTCTGCTAGTATTCTCTGGGAAGGGATCTCTACATCAAATGGGAGTACCGCTTCTGTTCAATAAACCAAGGATTACGGCGTTGCCCCAGTAGAAGTTCGTACCGAAGTTCGGTATCCATGTAAGGCAAAAGGCAACATCCCATGCCAATCTTTGTATGACACTGTCATCTTCTTAATAATTTTCTTAATATTCTTGTTGGCTGCTTCCTCGGCTTCGTTCATCTTTGGTTGGTAGGGCGTGGAATTGAGATGTTGGATTTTGAAATCCGTGCACATTTTCTGCATCATATTGTTATTCAGATTGGTGCCATTGTCAGTAATGATCTTCCTAG
This sequence comes from Glycine max, assembly GCF_000004515.6. Taxonomy (NCBI): domain Eukaryota; kingdom Viridiplantae; phylum Streptophyta; class Magnoliopsida; order Fabales; family Fabaceae; genus Glycine; species Glycine max. The sequence continues at coordinate 27,569,662 of NC_038243.2, forward strand.
GGAGTCCGTACCGACAAATCAGCTCCCTCTTTATGAATCTGACCACTACACTCCTCGTGACATTGGTGTAGGAAGCCGCTTCGACCCATTTGGTGAAATAATATATTGCCACGAGAATGAAGCGATGACCGTTCGAAGCCTTGGGTTCGATGGCCCCTATGACGTCTATCCCCCACATGGAAAAAGGCCAAGGGGAGGACATGTCATTCAGTAGATGTGGCGGAGCATTGACATTGTCCGTGAACGCTTAACATTTATGGCTTTTCCTTACATGGATGCAGCAATCACTTTCCATGGTGAGCCAGTAATAACCTGTTCTCAGGATCTTCCTGGCCATAGCATGCCCATTGGTGTGCGTTCCGAACGAACCCTCATGGACTTCCTTGATCATGTGGTCCGCCTCTTTGGCATCCACGCATCGCAGGAGAGTCATGTCATGGTTTCTTTTATATAGTATGCTCCCGCTCATGAAGAAACTGGCCGCCAATCTCCTCAATGTCCTTTTATCATTGTCGAAATCCCCCGGTGGGTATTCTTTGCTTTCAACAAATCGCTTGATATCGAAATACCAAGGCTTACCGTCCCGTTCTTCTTCCACCTGACAACAATGCGCGGGTCTGCCACGACACCAGAACTCAATGTATGGTAGGTCCCCGTGCGGTGTTAGCTGGAACATGGATGCCAGAGTAGCAAGCGCATCCGCCATTTGATTTTCCTCTAGGGGAACGTGATGGAAGGAGATCTCATCAAAGGAATCAGCCAACTCCTTGATATAGGCTTTGTAGGGTATCAGCTTGGGGTCTCTAGTTTCCCATTCCCCTCTCAGCTGGTGAATCACCAGTGCCGAGTCCCCGTACACTTTGAGCAGTTTGACATTAGAGTCAATTGCCGCCTGGATGGCTAGGGCACACGCTTCATACTTGGCCATATTGTTGGTGCAGTCAAATCCCTACCTGGCCGTGAAAGGTATACATTGATTGTCTGGAGAGACCAATACTGCTCCAATGCCATGGCCTAGAACGTTTGATGCTCAATCAAACCATACGGTCCATTTGTCCCGGTCCTCGTCTAGCTTCTCCTCAAACAAGGCCATGATGTCCTCATCCAGGAACTCGGGATGCATGGGCTGATAGTCGTTGAGAGGCTGTTAAGCCAAATAATCTGCTAAGACTTGGGTGACGTAAACTATATCAAACTCGGATAGCAAGACTTGGGTTAGAAGAAGGCAAGAGGGTTCAGCGCGAAAGGAGAAGTTGGACCACTGAGGGTTGCGTGTTTTGTTTATAATCCAAATGATTTAAGACGGTTATTTTATAAAACCCATCGTAAATTTAATTATATATAACATTCTAAGGCGGTTTTTATTAACCGTCTTAGAATGAATGTCGTAAAATGCTCTTATATTCATTATAATTACAAAAATGCCACCACACTATTTTCTAAGGCGATTCCCAAGCAACCGTCGTAGAGTCCCTGTCGTAAATTTTTTTTATAGTAGTGTTGCCAATGACTAACCACGGTAGTTGTCTCTCTAATAGTAATTCTGACACCCGCCTTAATACAAACTTTATTGTTATTTTAATATATCTTAATTTTTAATTGATTGCACCAGTAAATATTATACTACACTTAATAATTATTCTTCTTTAATATCTTTTTTAAATATCCATCTTGGTCCCTAAAATTATAAGGTAGTGACATATTAATTAATCCCTAAAAGATAAAAATTTCAAATTTAATTCCCAAATGTGTAAATAGTTTGACTAGTTAGTCCCACCGTTAAATCTGTGAGACCATTTTATCATTAGGTTGAAATATTTCAACAACCAATTTAACAATAAATTATATTTTTGAGGACCAATTTGTCATTAAGTTACAAAGTTTAGGGACCGATTTGTCATTAAATTGTCCACAGGACTAATCTATTACACTTTTTGCACATTTGGTGGTGGTAGTTGTAACAACAACAACGATGATCACTTTGGTGGTGGTGATCACGCTTGTGGTGGTGGGAGCAATGATGACAATGGTCATGGTCGTGGATATGGTGGTGGTGGTGCTGGTGACGGGCGTGATGGTGACAGTAGGTTTGAGATATTTTAGGACATGATAAATTATATTTTTAGATGTTTGATTTTTGGTTTGTTGAATCTTTTAGAGATTTTGTGATTAAATGAAGTTTTGATTTGAATTTAAAATTTTTTTAATCTAGGATTTTCATTTTAATATAACGGTTAAGATTGACCCTTCTCATTCTCATATGATACGTCCTGTGTGTGTGTGCTTGTGTGTGATAAACCACTTTATGAGTAATATTTTGTGTGAGTTTTGTGTCATTTTGTATGCATTTTCTTAGCAAAACTCAGGTTTAGACATTAATTTTGTATTGTAGAAGTACAATCGCTCAATTGAGTAAAATAATTGAAAATTGTATTATTTTATGAAGATTTGAGGATTGCACTTGACCACGGCCATGGCACATTTTATCACGATTGTGGTAAGAAGCAAAGCTACAATAAGATGATAACCACCCTCTAGAACAACATCAATGATCTAACAATGATCATGGCAAATTCACCACGGTCATGGTCAACTATGAGGGTCTTAGTCAATCCACAATGCCCTAGACTTTTAGCGTCACTTCTAACCACTTCTAATCCACAATGCCCTACAGTCAAAAAATGAAACAAATTTGGCTTATGACCTATTATTATTATAACATATTACCAGTCACATAAAAAAGTCACTTGCAATCTTATCTGTAATTTCCTTTGTTGTCTTGGACGTCATTTGACTAGATTTTTTTGTGCGAGCCATCTTCCACTTCATGTGTCGTCTAATGGGAGATGGAGGATCAACGATTGTGTGAGTGCTCCTAGGTTGGGCTGCTTCCTCCAATCATTTCTTTTTCTTGTCCTCCATTAATTTTCTTCCAGAAAATCATAACCCCCACAAGATAACACATTCTATAATAGTTACACATTAGACTAAGTTAATATGCTTGACAATAATGCATAAAAATGAAGTTCCAAAACAATGAAAATCTACTAACCTCCCATGAAGGGACTCCACGACTCTAACAAAATTGGCTCCACTTCTTTTTTCTTATGTTGTACTTTTCACATACATTACCATCCCAACCCTCCTTGCCTAGTGCCAGAGCCCATTTGGAGGACAAATTTGACTAAAACTACCTCCATCACTCTCTTACCGTCTTAAGGATTTTCTTCTTCGTCCTTTGGTCGGATTCTTCTATAATAGCAAATGCAGCCCACGAAACAAAAAACACATTTAATAGTCAGTCAATAACGTTCAACATTATAAGATTTTTAATACAATCAATTACAATAACATTCAACATTTAATTCAAATATCTGAATGTCCTCCCAAATTAAATCCTTCTGATTTGCAGGAACTTCTTTCCAGTTAACAAATGTAATGTCCATCTTGTCTCTAGCGAAGATCCCTAAATACATCCTTAATTTCTTTTTGTGGGGACCATTGACTTTCCTAGTGTTAGGATCCACATGAACCTCTGGTCTCTCCACCCCAACAGGTCTGGTAGCCAATGATCTGAGTCGTGTAGATTTTCTTGTCTTTTTCGACGTAGACGACGAAGCTACTAATGACTCAGGTGTAGTCATGTGCTTGTTAAAAAACAACAATAATTATACTCAACTCAAAAATATATTAAGTTATGTGATTGAAATTATGAAAGCAAGTAAATATAAAACAAATTACATTATACAATGTTAATTAATTCTCCTTCATCATGACATTACGATTTGTATGGACGTCGTCAACTTCTTCTTCTTTGTTGACGTTAGGCGATATTTGTGTGGAGAAAGGACTAACATAAGTATCAACAGTTGAATAATTTTTTTCAACATTAACACCAATGGTTTTTCCGTGTAGAACCATTGACCAACTTTCGCCACAAGGATCTTGAACTTAAAACACCTGCTTAGCTTGTTCTGCCATGATGAAAGGCTCATTTTGATAAGTGAGCTTCTTCAGATCCAGCAAGTAAATCCGAAATCATCGGTTTGTACACCGATATTGCTATCAACCCACTTACACTTGAAAACACAGACAGTGAATTTGACATAATTAAGCTCCTGAATTTCTTCAATTACTCCAAAGTAAGGCATGGACACCAGACAAGGATTGTCATCATGTACAGTAGCAAAGTGTTGAGATTCAGCCCTTAGACTAACCCCACTATTTTGCATTGTACTCTTATCGTCTTGTGATTTATGCATTAAAAGATGGGTGTAAGAGTTTTTACTCACTTAAACTGATGATTGCACAATCATTTTTATTTTTAATAAATAGGAAACAATAATCATAATAAAGAAAAAAGTCACTTAGCATCAATAGGATCCCACAATTGAATCCAATATATAAAAATGCAAATACAAGGAAATTATTAACCTGGGCCCAAGACACATAACAACTAAATTAACCTATAACTTAAACCCTACAATGTCAATCCATTATGTACCTAAACTACTTTTGAGTCCACCGGTAAGCAAAAAACAAAACAAACAAGGATCATTCACAACTTAATTTAAACTTAGATTAGAAAGTTTACATTGGACTAGTGGCCTCAATAACTTAAGATGGGGGGTGAATTAAGATCCAAAATTTTCCCACTAAAAAACTTTAACCCCATTTGAAATTATAGGCTCAGAATGCAGAAGAAGAAGAAACAATCAATTCAATAATGTTCTTTAAACGTGCAAGACAAAATTGATTGCAATAAAATAAATAAGATAAGGGAAGAGAGAAATGATAACTCAATTTATACTGGTTCAGCCACTTCCCATGCCTACGTCCAGTCCTCAAGCAACACACTTGAGATTTTTCCACTATCTATAAATCCTTTACAGACTTTGAACACACCTTGGGATCCCTCACCCTTGTGTTCAAAGATTCTCCAAGAGACAATCCGTCTCTTGATTACAATTGACTTTCTGAGATAAACAAAAAGATTTTTCTCCTTTAGAGTGGATGATACAAATTGAAGATCCTAGAGGAATTTCTCTCTTTTAGAGATGATAATACAATTTGAAGTTCCTGAATGAATTCTCAATAGATTTGCAAGTGTTTGCCCAAGAGTTGTTGAGAGAACATTTGACAATTAAGTTCCCTTAGAATATCTCTCTCATGCTTTTCGAAGTTAGACACACATATATATAGGCCCTTCATGCCTTTTCAAAATGGTTTGAAGAGATGTGTCTTTTCAAAAAGCTTTTTCTAAATTTCTTTACTGGTAATCGATTACAGGTTTCTAGTAATCGATTACACAATTATATTTTGAAGGGTTATGACTTTTCAAATTGAATTTCAGGAGTTTCGTTGCTGGTAATCAATTACACATCAATGGTAATCGATTGCAGCTTTCAAAATTCAAATTTCAAACCCTTTTAAGTAGCTGATTTGCAAACTTGTGTTCTGGTAATCGATTACACTGCCTGGTAATCGATTACCAGAGCCTTGATCTCTTGGAAATACTTGTTTTGAGGCAAAAGCTTGATCTTGAATTAATCTTGAAGCAATGCTTGTTTGTTGAAGCAACCGTGTATTAATATTGAAGTAATGCTTAACCTTTGAATGTTTGTTGAAGTAATCTTGAAAGAAACCTTGTTTGATTATTCTTTGGCATCATCAAAATCATGTATTCATACATTCACAGTTCACATGAATTAACAAGTTGGGCTTGAAACCCCATGGGTATAACCAATCCAAGGGTTCCCCTTGTGTGATTGCTGCGAGTGAGTTTAATCATGGAGGATCAACAATTTTAAATATGAGACTTAATTGCATCTTTTATAAAAACAGACGGATATCCATTGCTCAATAATAGTAATAACAACATCTTTGGTATTTAAACAACAATCGTTGAATAAAACTATAGTTTATGATTTTGCTAAGCAATATGGTAAGTTGCAGGAATCAGACTTCTCTTGTTACATATACCCTTCCCCACACCAAGTGAATTTTTGCCATCAACTTCTCAACCAGAGTATAATTATTTGTTTGATCTTATGCAGCAGCATGGGAGCTTCGTGACTAATTTCTTCATAGAGCATAGTTTAGTTTCCATAGCCAGAGATACACCTAATTAGTTAATACACCCTATAAACAACAACACGAGACACAAAGAATGAAAAAAATCATTATTATTAATTATTCAACATTGGCAATCATTTGTAATTTCCATAGCCAGAGAAAAACCTTCAAACAACAACTTGAAGGTAGACATTTCGTCAAACACTTTGTAAGCAACTTAATTTCACAGAAATGAAACAAGTATCAACGAAGGATAAGGAGAAACAAAATGAAATGGAAAATGAAACGAAAAAAAAACAAAAGGTGCGAGAAGGAGAAAAAAGTAGAGAAGGTTAACCTTTCATACCCTTGTCGCAACCATAAAGTTAAGGATTTGAGGTGTTGGAGTTGAACGACTGTCGCAGAGAATGACGGTGACAATGGAAGCAAAAGTGAGAGTAGGGGGTGAGAGCGAGGTCAAAAACAAAGAGAGTGAGAGCAAGATTGAAGAACCGCAGATAGACAGACTGAGAGTAGGAGTGAGCATGAGAAGCGCAAAAAAATATTATAAATAAGACAATGCAACGTCGGTTTTTTTCCAAAAATCAATGTTAACGACGTTAACATTGGTTATTGAAAAATCTATAATTAATTGTGCAAAATTATATCATTTTACAAATATTTATTTTACCCAAAAAGAAAATATTTTTAATTTTTTTATTATCATTGTATAAAAGAAAACACCCTTGCACAAGAATTCAAGTTAGCAAGTGGCTAGTCATTAAACCCTCACAATCTGACTAACGTTAAAGATATTATTGATATTCAATTAATGCTATCGATTGTTGTATGTTTAAAAGAAATCATTTTTGAACATTTTTCAAGAGAAAACAACTGCATGCACAATATTTAGATAACAAATGACCATTCTATAAACCTTTATGATTCATATGTAACATTAAAGATAAAATTGCTACTCAAATAATGTCACAATGAATTGCATGAATTGATATAATTATTTTATTTGAAACCAAAATAATGAATTACATGAACTAGGAAAGAATGCAAAGTCAGAATTTTTATTCTATAGAGTTTATTTATCATTTTCTAAACTAGAAAAAAGAAAGAAAAAAGGCATTATATATATATATATATATATATATATATATATATATATATATATATATATATATATATATATATATATATATATAAACATTAGAAAGCGTACACATCCCTGAAGCTGGACCATGAGTTTTTCTTTACCTTTTTGAAGAAAAAAATTTAAAATTAAACTAACCTATGTGCAGAAGCATCATAGGATTCATAGCACCACATACGTAACACACAAAGAAAGGCACAAATTGAAAAGAAAAAAAATACATTTTTAACTTCTTTTTTATTATCATTATTTTTTAAATAAATTAAAAGACAAAACTAACTTTCTGATACTTTTCTTCTATGCCTACACAAAATCACTTTTATACATAAAGAAATGAAGATCATATCATCATGGACACATACATGCACGAATTGATTTTAAAAACAAGAAAGTGGAAGATATATACTTTTCACTTTCTATTAACAAAGTGTTTGGTTAACATAAAATGTCAAGATATATATCTTCCAAACATGTAATGTAAAACAATAAAAAGGAAAACCTCTCGACCAATGTTATTTGCCTTTATACACTAAAACACAATAGTCTTGGATCTGACGACACTTTGTAGGAACTGCAAAATTAGGAACTTGAATGGTAGTATGTGTGCAGGAGGGATTTGTGAGAAAGAAAGAGAAAGCTCCCTTTTTTCGTGTGTTGGCTCTTTTATAGCCAAATTGTCCAACAGCTCACTATCTCATAATATTTTGTTTTTAGACTTGTGGCTTCATGATCAATATCTCTTAGGAATCACTTTATCTTTTTCTCGGTTGAGTGACCGTTGCTCCAATGTAGTTGGAATATCTTCTAATGACCAACTTTTCTCGTAATAGCCATATATTCTCTTATTCATTTTTTTTCTTTTTTTTAAAAAAAATATATTCAAAATACATTTTTCTAAAACATAAAAATACACCTGGATAAAATTGAACATTCACAGTCGTCCTTCTTTGCTAATTTCTTATTAAATAATCCAAAAAATGAAAATTTTAAGATTATTATGGTAAGAAACTAGTGAAGAAGGAATCAATTTTATTCAAGATTTGGATGCAGGAGTCGGTGTTGATTTTGGACTTTTGATGCAATTGCTAGATAGATTTTCTACTGATGCTTGCCAAGTTTTGGACTTGAATGCCGGTGGTAGGCATGTTTTGAACTTTGAATGCAAGTCCCGAGAAGATTCCTGGCTTTGAATACAAGTGTCAAGAAGGTTCTAGGCTTTGAATACGAGTGTCGGGTAGGTTTCTAGCTTTAAATGCATGTGTTGGACAGGTTTCGGGCTTTGGATGCATGTGTTGGGAAAGTTTTGGGATTTGAATGTGGGTGCTGGGCAAGTTCTGGGCTTAGATGTGGGTGTCAAACAAGCTTTTGTTGATGTTTGCCAAGTTCTAGACTTCGATGTAGGTGCCTTTGACGATATGCTAGTTTACAGTAAGACCTTTTGCGACCACCTTAACCATCTGACGAAGGCATTCTAGGTTCTTCTCGACGGACAATTCTTTTTAAAATTGTCCAAATGCTCATTTGCGCAGTGCCAAGTTGAGTACCTTGGCCATGTTGTTTCGACAAAAAGGGGTTGAACCAGTTCCTGCTAAAGTCCAAGCTATTCAACAATGGCCCACTCCATCATCATCCAAGGCCCTGCGTAGTTTTCTGGGTCTTGCTGGGTTCTACCAAAAATTTATTCATGGGTATGCGTCAATTACAGTGCCGCTAACTAATCTCCTGGCCAGAGATTCATTCACTTGGTCCACAGAAGCTCAAACAACTTTTAATGATTTAAAGGCGGCTCTCACTACCGCTCTAGTTCTCATGCTGCCAGATTTTACGTTGCCTTTCACAGTGGAAACCGATGCTTCCGGTGTAGGTATGGGTGCCATGTTGTCATAGAAAGGGCATCCCATAGCATTTTTCATCAAACCCTTTAGCCCCAAAGTCCTGCGCGCCTCCACATATGTTCGGGAGCTCTTTGCTATCATTGCAGCAGTGAAGAAATGACGCCAGTATTTTTGGGCCACCCCTTCATAATTCTCACCGATCACCATAGCCTGAAGGAGTTGATGGCGCAGGTGGTACAGACGTTGGAGCAGCAAACCTATTTAGTCAAACTCCTCGAGTTTGATTATACCATCCAATTTCATTCAGGAAAGGCTAATGTGGTTGCAGACGCTTTGTCGCGCATTCTAGAGTTACCTCCAAACACCCTGTTATCTCTTTCGGTGCCCTACTTAACATTTCTTGAAGAACTTAAGCAACATCTTGCCAACAACCTTGCTTTCAATGAATTACAATAGGCTATCTCTGCTACGCCCATAGAACTCCAAGATTATTCCCTTGTGAATAATTTGATTATGCACCATGGTCACATTTGGTCACCTTCAGCCTCACCTTTCACTCAGACATTGCTTAAGGAGTATCATTCTTCACCCATTGTGGGGCATTTTAGCATCTAAAAAATGTTAGCACGTATTCACGAGAGCTTCATGTGGTCTGGAATCTGAAATGATGTTGAGAAATTTGTTGCCTCTTGTGTTGATTGTCAGCATGCCAAATATGAGACTAAGAGGGTGGTTGGCTTGCTCTGTCCTCTCCCAGTACCATTTCGGCCATGGAAGGATCTCTCCCTCGATTTCATAATTGGGTTTCCTGATTTCCATGGACACACAACTATACTTATGGTGGTAGACCAGTTCTCGAAGGGTATTCATCTAGGCATGTTGCCAACACACCATCTTCGCACACAGTCGCCGTTCTTTTTATGGTTATGGTCGGGAAGATCCATGGTATGCCCCGAAGCTTAACTTCTAATCGTGAGCCATTGTTCCTTAGCCAGTTCTGGCAAGCTTTATTCAAATTGAGTGGTACATGTTTGCGGATGAGTTTGGCCTATCATCTGCAATTCGATGGGCAGACAGAAGTACTTAGTCTTTTCATAACAATGCCTTTGTGCTTCTGTTCATAACAAACCTTCATTGTGGGGTAAGTTTCTGGGCTGGGTAGAACGGGCATAGAACACTTCATGTCACTCAAGCATGTTAGACAAGTGGCCTCAGATATCTTAAGAATGGGGGTTGAATTAAGATATCACAATCTTTTCCTAATTAAAAATTCTATTTTGATTTAAACCCAAATCCCAAGATTCCTTTCAAAATGAACCCCTAAATAATTATGCAAATTAATCTTACTGAATAGAAACAAAAAGCAATAAGAAATAAACAATAAAAGAGTTTAAGGGAAGAAAGATTGCAAACACAGATTTATACTGGTTTGGCCACACCCTTGTGCCTATGTCCAGTCCCCAAGCAACCCACTTGAGCGTTCCACTATCTTGCAAAAGTCCTTTACAAGTTCTGAACCACACAAGGACAACCCTTCCTTTGTGTTCAGATTTCTTTACAACAAGAGACCCTCAGTCTCTTAATCCCTTTTCATAAATAAGATGAAGAGAAGAAGAAATCTCTCTTGAAAGAGATAGATTGAACAATTGAGAACTCAAATAATTCCTTATTGAATTGCAAGTGTATTGGCCAAGGAATTTTTTAAGAGGATAAGATGATTTTGATTTAGAAAGGATAAGACCTTTTTGTTCTTAAAAACTCTAAGCAAATTCGTGTTCCAAATCAGATATAAATAGACCTTTGATGGCCATTAAAAAATCATTTGAATAGATGTGACTCTTGGAAATTATTTTCTGAAATTCTCCTCTGGTAATCGATTACAAGACTTGTGTAATCAATTACAGGCTTTAAAATTTGAATTAAAACGTTCAATAACTGCTGGTAATCAATTACCATCCATGTGTAATCGATTACACTGTAAAATTTAAATTCAAACTTCTAATGACTGTTATAAATCATTTTGGCCATTGGTAATCGATTACATCCTCTGGTAATTGATTACCAGAGAGTAAATATCATAAAAACACATTTTAGCTTAAATCCATTGGCCAAACCTCTTGTTGTTTCAACTTGGAATTCCCTTCCTAAATCACTAGAGATCTTCTTGATGATGTATCTTGTATTCTTGGATTTTTGTCTTGAATTAAACTTGAGAAGCGCATGATCATATGGCATCATCAAAACATCAAAGTCAAAGTCTTTGCTTTTGCTTCTACAATCTCCCCCTTTTTGATGATGACAATTTAATTCCTGAAATCAAGATACAAGACATACAAGACAAAGTATATGCAAGATATAATGTTACGTTCACTCATTTCATACTCCCCCTATGTTTTGGAATTAATGATCTCTTGATTTCTAAGCTTCAAATGATCTCTTGATTTCTAAGCTTCTAAATTCTAAGTTTCTAAACCCCGTTTCTCTCCCCCTTTGGCAACATCAAAAAGCCAAAGTACGTGGTAAGCAACACAAGGCGGAAGAATAATAGTCAAATATAACTAAAGTTCATATAATCAATCATAAGTCAAAACCAAATATAATCCAGTCATAAAATACTAAGTGCCAATACCAAAATATAATCAAAGTTCAGAAAATGATAACTTAAAAAGCATAGCCAAATACACGGCTTAAAATAAAAGATAATAATAATCTAAAACTAGGAAGGTGGTGGAAGGTCGAAGCACCGACGAAGATAAGTCACATCCTCTTCAAGCTGTGTGATACAGGTATCCATTCCTTCAAAGCAACCATCCAAATAATCAAAGCGTTCGCCAACATAGGTGCGGAGGCCCCGTAATTCTGAAAGAACTTCATTCATAAGGGCTGAGGAATCATCTCGCTGAGGAGGAGAGGGAGTACGCTCGTCTTGCGGAGGTAGCGCGTCCTTCTTCAGCCATTGTCCATCCCGATCCTTACGGTAACCAAATGAAGTTACTGCACCAGCACCAATGGCAAAAGATCGCTTGACTTGAACAAAAGGTTCATCATCAAGAGAAATTTGAAAATGACGGAGAAAAAGGGTGACCAATTGAGGATATGAAAGAGGTGCATTGGTCCGTAATGCCTTATGCATTCGGTACCTGACCAAGTGAGCCTAATCGATCTTACGACTGGTAAGGAAAGCCCACATCAAAATCAAGTCCTCCTTAGAGGCTTGAGCCAAATTAGAAGAACGGGGAAGCAAAATTCTAATGATAATATAGTGCATGATGTGACAATCAAAGGTTAATGATCCGGCCAACAATCTACCAGTCATATCAGCCTGGTCATTACAGACCATACGACGAGCATCATGACTAGAATAGTCAAACTTCCAATCATCAACAATGGTGCCCTCAAAAGGTTCACCTTGACTGGGTAATTTAGTTAATGAAAAGAATAGAGATTGATCAATGATCATAGAAATACCATGCACCTTAGAGCGAATCACACCATCCTGAATTTTTAAATTACAGTAAAAGACTCTAACTAGTTCAGGATAGTAAGACAATTTTAAGGACATAAAATCAACTAATCCAGTGTTTTGAAACACTTGATAACAGTCAAATGTCTCATCATTAAAGAAATCTATGTCTAGGTACTTAGGGTCTAAGATGATCCTAGAAGAAAATTAAGAATTGTACCGTAGACATTGATCATCTGAAGAAAATAGAGTATATGATTGTGGAGATGACAAGGAAAGGGGAATTGGTGCTGCGGGTGCTTCAGATGGTTCGTGGCGGCGATGGCCAGCAGTAGCGGTGGTGGAGGACATTCCCTTTCACTTCTTCAATGATTCTGCCATTTGATGAAGTTTTAACAAATTTCAATCAGTGGAATCAAAAGAAGAGTGAAAAAAGATGAAGATTGGGCTATGTGGGACGTGATTTGGTTAAGAATTAAGGGAGTTATGAAGATTTGAAGATTAGGGAGAAAGAGGCACTTTGAGGGAAGTGTGGCTGCACAGGGCTACTGGTTTACGTGAGTATTTATAGAAGATGACGTTATGTAATCGATTACAAGGTTTGGTAATCGATTACATGAGCATTTTAGCCTTCTGGTAATCGATTACAGGATGCTGTAATCGATTACAGGCTATCTGTTCTTGTGCAATCGATTACCAGAACACTATCTAGGTTGTTTCCTCAAGGAATAGCTATGTCAATTATCAATACTAATATTCATCTAATTTAATCAAACAAGCATCAATCACACAACAACACCAATCAAACACAATCAAAATCTTAGAATCAAATACAATCAATCAATCATCAAACATTAATATTTCATTCAACCAATCAATCCTTATTTATCCAAATCACTAATATCTAAGAGGCCTAATTCCCTTCTAATTGAAAAGAATGTTTCCTTGGGGAGAGGTTTTGTGAAGATATTAGCAAGCTGATTCTTTGTATCAACAAATTCTAGCATACAATCTCCCTTTAGAAAATGATCTCTTAGAAAATGATGTCTAATTTCTATATGCTTGGTTCTAGAAAGATTCCATAATAAGAAAGTTGTTGCTTCATCACACCTAATAGGTATTTGGTCAAGAAAGATTCCATAATCAGAAAGTTGTTGCTTCATCCATAAAATTTGTGCACAACAACTGTCGACAGAAATATATTCTACTTCTGCAATGGATAAAGCAACATTGTTTTGTTTCTTACTATGCTAAGAGACTAGAGCAGATCCAAGGAATTGACAAGTTCCACTTGTGCTCTTTCTATCTGTTTTAGAACCGGCAAAGTATGAATCAGAGTATCCTATTAAGGTGCATGTGGAATTCCTAGGATACCATAAACCTATATTCATAGTACCTAATAAATATCTTACGATGATGTGATTGTTTGGGATTTGATTGAAATCTAGCACACATACACACACTAAACATTATATTAGGTCTGCTAGCAGATAAATAAAGAAGGGATCTGATCATACCTCGATATTGCTTAACATCTATTGACTGACCGGTTTCATCTTTATCTAAATAACAAGCAGTGCCCATTGGTGTAGCCATGTGCTTAGCATTTTCCATGTCGAATCTGTGAATTAACTCTTTGCATTACTTGGATTGATTGACAAAAATTCCATCCTTGGTTTGTTTAATTTGTAATCCAAGAAAGAAATTAAGTTCTCTCATCATTGATATTTCAAATTCACTTTGCATGTCATGAGAGAATTCCTTGCACAATAATTCATTAGTAGATCCAAAAATAATATAATCAACATAAATTTGAACCAATAAAATATCATGTGACTTTCTCTTTATGAAAAGAGTAGTATCTACTTTTCCTCTAGAGATATCCTTTTCTAAAAGGAACTTACTCAGACGCTCATACCATGCCCTAGGGGCTTGCTTTAAGCCATATAAAGCCTTTTTTAATTTAAAAACATGATTAGGCTTGTCTGAGTTTTCGAATCCAGGGGGTTGATCAACATATACTTCCTCTTGAATAAAGCCATTTAAGAATGCACTTTTTACATCCATTTGATACAACTTAAAATTCATTATGGATGCATAAGCTAATAGCATTCTGATGGCTTCTAATCTAGCAACTGGAGCATATGTCTCCTCATAATCTATTCCCTCTTCTTTATTATATCGTTTAGCGACTAATCTAGCCTTATTCCTTATAACTATCCATTTTCATCTAATTTATTTCTAAACACCCATTTTGTCCCAATAATGATTGGGTAGTTTTCAGGTTTCTCAACTAACTCCCATACATTATTTCTTTCAAATTGGTTTAGTTCTTCCTGCATAGCTATTATCCAATTTTCATCTATTATGGCTTCATTTAAATTTTTAGGTTCAATCATAGATACAAAAGTCATGTTATTGCATAAATCTTTGAGAGAATGTCTAGTTGTTACCCCTTTTGAGATGTCACCAAGAATGTTGTCAAGGGGATGATCTCTTGAAGCTTTCCACTCTCTTGGAAGATCATTATTTGCTTTGACTTCTACTAAAGAGTCTTCATTGCTTCCTTCTCCTTTTCCTTTAGAATCATGTCCATGAATGTGCATTTGTTCTAAAGATTCTACAATATCATCTAAAATATCCTTTCTTGGAGAAATAGCATTAGACTCATCAAAGGAAACATGAATTGATTCTTCAATTGTCATTGTTCTCTTATTATATATTCTATAGGCCTTACTATTCAAAGAATATCCAAGGAAAATTCCTTCATCTGACTTAGCATCAAACTTTCCTAAGTTTTATTTTCCATTGTTTAATACAAAACATTTACAACCAAAAACATGAAGATGTGATATGTTTGGTTTTCTACCATTGAATAGTTCATATGAGGTTTTCTTTAAAATAGGTCTTATTAAAGCCCTATTCATGATATAACATGCAGTATTAACGGCTTCAGCCCAAAAATATTTTGGAAGAGGAGTATCATTTAATAAGGTTCTAGCAATTTCTTCCAAAGACCTATTTTTCCTTTCAACAACTCCATTTTGTTGAGGGGTTCTAGGTGCACAAAAGTTATGTTCAATGCCATGTTTTTCACAAAATAAATCAAATTCTTTATTTTCAAACTCACCCCCGTGATCACTTCTAATAGATATAATTTTGAGATTTTTCTTATTTTGAATAACTTTTGCAAGTTTCTTAAATGCTTGAAATGCATCATTCTTATGAGTGATAAATAGTGTCCAATTATATCTAGAATAATCATCAACAATGACAAGTGCATAATAACTTCCACCAAAACTCATAATTCTAGAGGGATCAAACAAATCCATGTGTAACAATTGTAATGGTTGAGTAGTAGAAAAAATGTTTTTGAATTTGAAAGAAACTCTAGTTTGTTTTCCCTTTTGACATGCATCACACAATCTATCTTTTTCAAATTTCAATTTAGGCAAACCAACAACTAAATCTTTTGAAATTAATTTATTTAAGTGTTTCATGTTTATGTGAGCAATACGTTTATGCCATAGCCATGGATCATCATCTTTGCTAAGAAAAAATTTATTATTATCTAATTTTTGGCTTATGTCTATCATATAAACATTGTTGACTCTATACCCTATATGTTTTATATTAGTATCATGTTTATGTTCAATGAGACATTTTTGAGAATCAAATGATACTAGATAGCCTTTATCACATAATTGACTAACACTAAGCAAGTTGTGCTTAAGGCCTTCAACAAGTAGAACATTTTCAATGGAGTTTGAATAATTTGTACCTGTTTTTCCAACTCCAAGAATTCTTTCTACCTTTGTTGTTGTCACCATAAGTTACATGCCCGCTTTTCTTGGGAGAGATATGATGGAAGCTTGCTTGTGGGGCTTCTATGGAGGCTGGATCTTTGAGCTTCAATGAGGTCCTTTAATGGTGATTTTCCACCATGGAGATGCAGCGGAAGACAAAGGAGAAGAGGTGAGAGGAGGCGCCATCCACTAGGGAATAAGCCATGGAAGAAGGAGCTTCACCACCAAGATGAGCCTTGGATAAGAAGCTTGGAGAGGATGTTTCAATGGAGGAAAAGAAAGAGGGAGAGAAAGAGAGAGGGGGGAGCACGAAATTGAAGGAATAAAAGAGGTAGAGAAGTGGAACTTTGAAGTATGTCTCACAAGACTCTCATTCATCAAAGTTACAACAAGTGTTACACATGCTTCTATTTATAGACTAGGTAGCTTCCTTGAGAAGCTTTCTTAAGAAAACTTCCTTGAGAAGCTTCCTTAAGAAGATTCCTAAAGAAGCTTGAGCTTAGCTACACATACCTCTCTAATAGCTAAGCTCACCTCCTTGAGATGAGAAGCTAGAGCTTAGCTACACACCCCCTATAATAGCTAAGCTCACCCCCATGACAAAAAACATGAAAATACAAAAAAAAAGTCCTTACTACAAAGACTACTCAAAATGCCTCGAAATACAAGGCTAAAACCCTATACTACTAGAATGGCCAAAATACAATGCCCAGACGAAGGAAATACCTATTCTAATATTTACAAAGATAAGCGGGCTCATACTTAGCCCATGGGCTCGAAATCTACCCTAAGGCTCATGAGAACCCTAGGGCCTTCCCTTGGATCTCTAGCCAATCTACTTGGAGTCTTCTACCCAATGCCCTTGCGGGGTAGGATTGCGTCATTCCCTCCACCTTGGAAAGTATTTGACCTCAAATCCCGAGGTTCTTCATACTCTGGGCTCCTTCCCTCAACACCTGTAAAAAGAACAAAAACATATGTATTAGTGGTATTTGGTATGTTGAAGTAAGGTAAGGTCTGAAAACCCATTTCCTGGGTATCTTCCCATGAAAGAACATGGTTTCTCACCAACTCAATGAGCGGTGCTACAAGTATAGAAAAATATGGGACAAACCTTTTGTAAAAGTTTGTTAAGTCATGGAAGCCCCAAATTTTTCTTATGATTGGTGGAGTGGGCCACTCAGGAATGACCTTTATTCTCTTAGGGTTCATGGGAACCCCTTGATCACTATTTGAAAAATTAAGAAAAGTAATGCAATAAAACATACCTTTTTCTGTATTTTCATATTGATTATTCCTACCAAAATGTATGACAAACCTAAGGTGTCCTATATGAGTACCTAAGTTAGTATTGAAACTAAAAATAAGAACAAACCTACCTAATGAGTCCCTATGTACACAAATCATGAAGATGTTGGGTGCATGAGTGATTTTACAAAAGAGTGTTGCACCACTCAAAACATTCATCATACCACCTATTTTAGGGACTTGGTGCCTAATAATACCTATTTTGGGCACCAACAAAGCACAAGGATTTAAGCTCTTGCGAACCAAACCCTCATCCAACAACTTCTTTACTTGAGGAATAAACTCAAGCCCAAGAGGTGTGGCAATGCTAGCAAGTGCCTTTTTACAAAAGAGAAAATGTGGAGGTTGTCTAAGAGGGAAAGTTTCTTTAATGTTTGTCTTTATTGTAAAATGAGTTTCCTTCTTAGCTAAACTCTTGGAGGAGACACTTACCTCCTTACACTTCTCTTTAACCACTAATGGTTGTCCTTCTTCTTGGGGGTAGATTTCTTCACTAGATTCTTCCCCTTTTGCTTTTTCACTTTCACTAGAGGAAGGTGAAGTAGTAGCCTCATCTTGGCTACTATAAATGTCTTGGCCCCTCATAATCATGGTTTTTGTGGTGGGGCATTGAGAAGTAATGTGTCCTCTTCAAGGACATTTAAAGCACTTTATACAGCTAGTTTTCTCTTGCATACTAGCCTTAGGGGCTTGCTTTTCTATTGTCTTCCCCTTATCATCTTTGGGCTTAGAAGGTGTCACCCCTAAGATGCCTTGACCTTGGTCTTTCTTTGGATAAGAGTGAGAGCCATAAGATTTTGACGTAGACTTCTTTTTAAGTTGTTGTTCTACCCTTATTTCCCAATCTAAGTTAGCCTCTACATTGTCCTTCCTATGGAAGTATGGGAGGTTAATGTTATCCTCTTGAGGCTTTCTTTCCTTTTCTCTCCTATGGGAATGAAGTCTAAGATGTGACCTATGCCTTCCTTCGTAATAGTCACGAAGTTCTTCACTTAGGCTCTTGCAAGAGTTATGACTACTATAGGAGGCATATTTTTCTCTTTTCATTTCTTTCATTATTTTTCTTCTTTCTTCCTCTCTTATTTTCTTTCTTTCATCTTGACTTATTTCTTCCACTCTTTTTTTTTCCTTTTTCTTTTCTCTCTTGTTTTTCTTTCCATAACTTGAGGGAACTCAACTCATCTAAGATTCTAGATAAAGGGTCTTTATGACTAGTACCCTTGCCATTAACACTTGATGAATGATGACTCATGTTGGTTCCTAAGTGGTGGTTATTTCTTGTTGGAGGTTTGAAAACAAAAGGTAAAAGAAACTATGGTTGAAACTAGCAAAAATAAACACTAAAAGAGGTGTGAAAGATAAGGTAAAAAATAATTGGTAAAATGCAAGCTATCTAGGAGGTTTGACAATGGAAGGTAAAAGAAATAAGCTACGAAAGTAAGCAAGAAATGTAAACTAGGCGAATCCTAAGAGTGTTTGGATGACCACATTTAAGGTTCCCAACAAAACACTCACAATCCTAAGGGAAAATTGCCTAAAATTATTACACACAAAGGGAAGTAGGGTGACCTATTGGAGGCTCCTAACTTACTTCCAATGAAAGGCCTTTTTGTTACAAAATTTGAAAGCAATGAAAGTAATGTAAATTGTCAATTACAAAATTGCAAAACGGTCCTCAATTTTGGTGGTTTTTCTCTCTTTCGTGATTCACACAATAGCTCATAAGGTGGTTGGTCCCTTGCTTCTTGACTCAAATTCTTCAAGGGATGGCACCAATCCTCCTTTCCAATTCCCTATATGGCAACTCACAAACAAGGAAACAAAGAGACAAGCAATAACCAAAGAACAAAAAATGAAATGAAAGTTAAACCAATGAAATTTTAACAATACATTTTTTCAAGGATTATTCAACAATTAAAGCAATGAAAAGGACATAGAAGCAAGTTAGGACTCAAAGAGAAACTTAGAATGACTCTAGAGTAGAGTAAAAAAACTAAAAAAAAAAGACTCAACAAACCTCTAGCTTTGGCACTTGTTTTCAAACTAATTTTCTATTGAAATTTCGGAACTAAGATTGGTATAACATAGGCAGCAATTATAGAATAAATTTTGAGCCAAAACAACAAGCACACTTCCCTTTCACTTTTTTTTTGGATACTAATTTTTCTTCCAACTTGTGTGATTTTTATTATTTTTTCCTTTTATCCAAACCACCTGGTTCTTTTTTTATAACTTTTTTTCAGATGTCTAGAAAATTCAGTAAATATTTAAGCTCAAAATTCAAAGTAACCAATTCTCAGTAAATTTTACAAGTTTCTATGTCCAAGCTGCCAGCACCAGCGAGTTTTTTTTTTTAAGCATGGTATATTGATTGCCTTGGGCCTACTTTCAACCTTTCTACGTATGTTGAACTCACTAGGATTGTTTACCACAGTTTTAGGAGTTCAATATTCACTTAGGATCAACATTTCATCCAGCAATTCAATCACCAAAACTCTAATTCACAATAGACACAATCAAAAGGAAACCTAAAAGTTCAAGAAAAGGTTCACAATCAAAGACTCTCTAAGAATTTTGCATGAACATGTTAAGGACTAATTAACATGAAAGATTTGACTCAAATCAAATAATAGGCTAAAAGAATTTCATACACTCATGAAAAAATGAGTTAGACAAAGAAACAAGAAAATAAAATTCAGCACAACATAAGAAATCTTATGTGACAAGTTTCATGACTAGACATGACTTCTATGACAAAACAACAATAGGTGAATGTCGCAACCTACCCTTCGGCGGGAGGGCGACGCGTGACTCGTGGGATGTGTGTTCCACGAAAGGAATACGCGCGGAGTCGCCACCAACGTTTATTTGAGGAAAACGTCGGAAAAACCAGAAAAGACGCGATCTACGAACTTTTAAGTGAAAGGTTCGGGAGTTGTATTTACGCACGGGGAAGGTATTAGCACCCCACACGTCCGTCCCAAGGGACGGCAGCCTTTAATCGAATGTGCAAACATGACCTTGATTTTTATGTTCCCTTTTTATGTCTTTATATCCTTTACACCCTTTTTTTTATATTTTTTCTCTTTTTGTGGTCGACAAGGGTGTTTCCCTTTGCTCCTACATATTCCTCAATTGCGATGAGGAAATCAGACCTACGTAGTTCTTTTTTATCAAGTGATTCTTTTTTACTTAAAAGGTGATCATTTTAAGGCGTTGGACCTTGAAAATGATCCATTTTACTTAGTAAGAAATTGAAATGATAAACTTCAGAAACCTATTTTTATGGACGAGCTTGACTAGGCGAGTTGATTTTGGCCTTAGTTTCACTTTAGTTATTAGTCAATTCAATTAAGAATGAGAAATCCCAAAGAGAAAACGTCCGATTGATTTTCCGCTTTATTTTACTAAAAGACGTTTTTTGATTATTATATTATTATTTTATCTCTTTTTTTATTTCCAACGTGGTTACGGCACGACCGAACGGTCGGAATTCATTTTAACCGAAGTTAACGGATAATACAATTCAAACGACCGGTGGAAATTTATTTTATTTTTAGGTTAAGCGAGAAATGACTTAAATAAAATGGCTTAAGCACGTCAAAAGGGGGGTATAAAAAGTAAGTGAAACGAGAATAAAAATACACGAAACACAATGTTGACCACCACGGGTACATAGAATGAATCGAAAAGCTTGGTTCAAGGTACTTACCCATTGAAGATCGAAGAACGATGAAGAACGAATGAAGAACGTCGAAGAACGGTCGAAACCTTCACGAAATTCCTCACGGAAACGTTTCGGAAGCGCCTCAGCTTGGATTTTCTTCACGGAAACAATTTTTCCAAGCAAATTCGAAAGAGAGAGAAGTGCCTAAGGGGCTGAACCCTTTTTCACTTCACTTCTCCCCCTATTTATAGAAAATTGGGGGAGTAGCTTGCCACCCAGCTCGCCCAGGCGAGCA
The DNA here is from genome assembly GCF_000004515.6 of Glycine max. Lineage (NCBI taxonomy): Eukaryota > Viridiplantae > Streptophyta > Magnoliopsida > Fabales > Fabaceae > Glycine > Glycine max. The sequence goes on from NC_038243.2 coordinate 27,591,252, forward strand.
GGGTTGCTTCCTCCAGAAGCAACAGCTTTCTGGAGGAATCTTCTGGAGGGCCCAAGTGGGCCTGGTTGCTATTTGCACCCCCATTTTTACTAAGTACACCCCCCTGCCTTTTTTTGGTGATTCTTTTTTTGTAAAGTTACGGAAACTTACGAATTTCGTAACGATACTTGTTTTCTTTCCGTAATGTTACGGAACCTTGTGGATTACATAATCATCCCCTTTTTGACTTACGGAATGTTACGGAACCTCACTAATTGTGCAACGATGCTTCCATTTGATTTCCGGTGTGTCACGGAACCTTACGGATTGTGCATCAATATTTTCTTTTGCTTTCCAGCATGTCCCGGAATTTCACAAATTGCCTAATGATGGGTGCCAAGCACCTCACAAGGACCAAACAAAAGTTGCATGTCATCAAGCAAAGGTCCCCGGACGAAATTAGGGTATGACAGCTGCCCCTCTTTACTTGTCTTTTATTGGAGATAAAAGGAAAGTAAAGATAAGACACTAATTTCGTTCCTCTCGGTTGACGAGAGTCGCAGGTGACCATAAAATTTCCGCATGCAAATGACTTGTTGTTCCCGGGGGAACAAAAGGTGTAGAAGACGATGTCAGTCTCTGCATGCTATCAAGCGTTCTGTCTTACAGATAGCAAAAGAATGTTTATACGGATAACCACTCGGGTATTTCCGCCCGTCAGCGTGACTCAAAAGTCAGTATGACAGATCTTGTAAGTGCAGAAGATGATGTAAATCTCCGCGTGTCAACGGGCTTGTCGGCCGCGATTGACGAAGGGTGCAGAATGACCATAATTTGTCTCTGCGTGCCATCGGACACGACTGTGTCTGAATGGCAAAAGGTGTGCGGAATGACAGTAATTTGTCTCCGCATGTCATCGGGCCCGCCGCCTCTGGATGACAAAAGGGTGCATAATGACCATAATTTGTCTCTGCGTACCATCGGACACGACTGTGTCTGAATGGCAAAAGGTGTGCAGAATGACCATAATTTGTCTCCGCATGTCATCGGGCCTGCCGCCTCTGGATGACAAAAGGGTGCAGAATGACCATAATTTGTCTCTGCGTACCATCGAACACGACTGTGTCTGAATGGCAAAAAGTGTGCGGAATGACCATAATTTGTCTCCGCATGTAATCGGGCCCGCCGCCTCTGGATGACAAAAGGGTGCAGAATGACCATAATTTGTCTCTGCGTGCCATCGGACAGGACTGTGTCTGAATGGCAAAAGGTGTGCGGAATGACCATAATTTGTCTTCGCATGTCATCGGGCCCGCCGCCTCTGGATGACAAAAGGGTGCAGAATGACCATAATTTGTCTCTGCGTGCCATCGGACACGACTGTGTCTGAATGGCAAAAGGTGTGCGGAATGACCATAATTTGTCTCCGCATGTCATCGGGCCCGCCGCCTCTGGATGACAAAAGGGTGCAGAATGACCAAAATTTGTCTCTGCGTGCCATCGGACACGACTGTGTCTGAATGGCAAAAGGTGTGCGGAATGACCATAATTTGTCTCCGCATGTCATTGGGCCCGCCGCCTCTGGATGAGAAAAGGGTGCAGAATGACCATAATTTGTCTCTGCGTGCCATCGGACACGACTGTGTCTGAATGGCAAAAAGTGTGCGGAATGACCATAATTTGTCTCCGCATGTCATCGGGCCCGCCGCCTCTGGATGACAAAAGGGTGCAGAATGACCATAATTTGTCTCTGCGTGCCATCGGACACGACTGTGTCTGAATGGCAAAAGGTGTGCGGAATGACCATAATTTGTCTCCGCATGTCACATGACCTCTGGGTCAGTATGACAGAGATTGTGGGGCGGCCGACAAAAGCAAGGCTCTTGCTCCTACGTATCCTCTAATGAGGAACTCAAACCTACGTAGTTCTGGATAACTTGTGAGACTTGAAAAAGTCTCCACCGGATGATGCTGACATCTCCGGAAAGGGCGCAGATGACCACATTGGCCTCTGCTCATCAATCACACTTGGGGTCACTGAATGACGAGGTGCGGATAACCGTAAGGTGTCTCCGCGGGCTACCAGCTCTTGGGTCATGGTAACAAAAAGCGGTGTGGTCGACAAAAGTGAGGCTTTTGCTCCTACGTATCCTCAAATGAGGAACTCAGACCTACGTAGTTCTTGATAACTTGTGAGACTAGAAATAGTCTCGGTGTTTTCTTCGCTGAAATGCGAACGTGCTTTAGTAAAGAGATAAAACTTCCAACTAATCAGATCAACATATGCTTTTCGGACAAAAAACAATGTGTCTATCGGGGAAGGAGAATCTGCTGATGAAATTTTCTCATAACCACAAATGAGATTTTGGATGTTTAGCATTTCGTTTCTAAATGACCATTTAGAGGAAACACTGGGTTCGACAAAAATAGAAGAAAATCACTCAAAGTGTATCAATCTCGCACGGGTAAGTGTTTCATCCTAATTCCGAACCATAGATATGTCATGACTTGACTTTGCAAATTATTTCCTATCAAATCAAAAATTACATGCGTGATCATGGATCAATAGGACTTCCCTTGGGAATGGGTTCTTTTGGTGGGTTTTTCGGCTTTTGATTATTTTGGCCTTTTTCCTTTTCTTTTTTGGTTTAGTGCGGGGCGAAAAAGTCGCTAGCACACAAGATTTTGGTTGGCAATTAAAGGGAGAAGACCACTTTAGGTCATGGTTTCCTTTCCTTCTTTTTGTTCATTTGGTGACAATTCTGTATTGTTCAGATGTTGTCTGGTCAAAAGACCTTTCTGCACACTTCTTCTATTTTCTTTCGATCCTTGATCAGGAGCTTTCTTTCCTTCTTCTTCTTCCTTTTTTACTTTCTCCCATTCTTTGATTGGGAATTTTCTTTCTTTTCTTTTTGCTTTCTCCCACTCTTTGATTGGGAATTTTCCTTCTTTTCTTTTTTTGCTTTCTCTTTGATTGGAAATTTTCCTTCTTTCCTTTTTTTTGCTTCCGAGGGTAAGGATTGACATTCTCACCCTGGGTCAAGGTTTATGGTGAGTCAGGATTTCGGCTCAAGACTTGTAGAATGGCTAGACATGATACATGTCAGGGTTCGGTTTGGTTCAAGGATAAAAGGGATGCCCCACATTATTTCCATGACACAAATGCAAAAATGATGATTTGGAAACTTTATGCAAAACTGGTCATGCATGCACCTATGCGGACACTCAAGTGTCAAATTTTTATGGTCATGTGATGCTAGGGCTCAGGATTCATTTCCTCTATTTTTAGTCAACCCAATGTTTCCAAAATATGTTCTTTTATCAATTTGTGCATTCATTCGAGTTCATTTCAGGCGTCCGGGAAAATTTTCACAGCATTCACCCTTCAGGTGTACACACATTTTTTCAAAAACTAGGTATGATCAGTGAATTTTTTCAAAGAAAAGTCGGAAGTCATCTCTTTTCAAAAGCATGTTGGTTTTTCAGCTAGACAACTTATTTTTTCTTTTTTTTTTTGAGGTATTTTGCTACCTAAACATATATAGGTTTTGTGAGATATTTTTGTTATATACATGCATGTCCAAGGTATCTTGCTACCTAAACATACATATATATATTTTGTGAAGTATTTTTTTGCTACATACATGCATATCTAAGGTATCTTGCTACCTAAGCATACATATATATTTTGTGAGGTAGTTGTTTGCTACTGTCGCAACCTACCCTTCGGCGGGAGGGCGACGCGTGACTCGCGGGATGCGTGTTCCACGAAAGGAATACGCGCGTGTCATACCCTAATTTCGTCCGGGGACCTTTGCTTGATGACATGCGACCTTTCTTTGGTCCTTGTGAGGTGCTTGGCACCCATCATTAGGCAATTTGTGAAATTCCAGGACATGCCGGAAAACCAAAAAATATTGATGCACAATCCGTAAGTTTCCGTGACACACCGGAAATCAAATGGAAGCATCGTTGCATAATTAAGTGAGATTCCGTAACATTCCGTAAGTCAAAAAGGGGATGATTATGTAATCCGCAAGGTTCCGTAACATTACGGAAAGAAAACAAGTATCGTTACGAGATTTGTAAGTTTCCGTAACCTTACGAAAAAAGAATCACCAAAAAAGGTAAGGGGGTGAACTTATCAAGATAGGGGTGTAAATAGCAATTCAAATCTAGGCCCTTCCAGAACATTTTGGAAGTTGGGTTGCTTAAGGAGGAAGCAACTGGGCGGCAAGCTCCTCCACGTTTTTGAAAAATGGTTTTCGGGGCTTCCGCGGCTTCCGTAATACTTCTGTAAAATTTCCGAAAACCTTGGGTAAGCATATTCCACTTAACATTAGTGAAAGGGAAGAGAAAAAAGATGAAAATCAAATTCGAAAACAGTTCCGTAAGGCTTCCGTAACTTTTCCGTAAAATACGAAAAGGGGGGTGAACTTAGTAATTTGGGTGCGCTTAGAAATCTTCTTCATTAAGTCTTTGGGCGGCAAGCACCTCCCTTTTTTTCTATAAATAGGGGAGGGGGGAGCTGTTTCAAAATGTTCAAGACCCCTTTGGCTATGCATTTCGGCTATTTTGGGCAAAAAACACGTTTTCGTGAAGAAAAATCAAATCGAAGTACTTCCGTAACGCTTCCGTAAGCGATTCTGTGGAAATTCTTCATCGTTCTTCGTCGTTCTTCACCGTTCTTCATCCGTTCTTCGTTCGTTCTTCGTTCTTCAACGGGTAAGTTTTCGAATCCGAGACTTTCAATTCATTTCTTGTTTTGTGTACTTTCACTTTAATTTCGTTTACTTTCAATTTTCTTTTCTTCAGTTTTTAACGTGCTTTAATCGTTTATTTAAGCCGTTTTCTCACCTAATAAATGATAAAATGAATTTCAACCGATCATTTGTGTTGTAATCTCGTTTAATCACTGTTAAAACGAAATCTAACCGATCGTTCACGCTATAACCTCGGTTAAACCAAAAAAAGTAAAATAATAATAAAATAATCAAAATATCTTGAAAAATAATAATAATATAATCAAAATATCTTTGAATAAAATAATAAAAAAAAATCAATCGGACATTTTTCTTTGGAAGTTTCCTTGAATGAATTGATTAATAACCAAAGTGAAACTAAGACTAAAATCAACTCACAAATCAAGTTTTTTTCCAAAAAATCACTAAAAACCGTTTTAAGGTCCAACGCCTTAAATGGTCCTCTTTGCTTTTATCGGTTACGCCTTAAAATGATCACCACTTAAAGTAAAAAAGAATCACTTGATAAGCAAGAACTACGTAGGTCTGATTTCCTCATCGCAATTGAGGATACGTAGGAGCAAAAGCCCCGCTTTTGTCGACCACCCCAAGAGATCGTTAATGGTCCAAATGCCTTAACGTTTCTCTCCTTTCAAAAACAAGAGATCGTTAATGGTCCAACGCCTTAACGTTTCTCCCCTTTCAAAATCAAAAGACCGTTTAATGGTTCAACACCTTAAATGACCTTTTGTTCAATAAAAACATATTTTGCAAAAAAGACAAAAACAACTTAACCAAACACTTTGTTCCGAAAGAACTACGTAGGTCTGATTTCCTCATCGCAATTGAGGAATACGTAGGAGCAAAGGGAAACACCCTTGTCGACCACAAAAAGGAAAAAAATATAAAAAGGGTATAAAGGATATAAGAACATAAAAAGGGAACATAAAAAATCAAAGTCATGTTTGCACATTCGATTAAAGGCTGCCGTCCCTTGGGACGGACGTGTGGGGTGCTGATACCTTCCCCGTGCGTAAATACAACTCCCGAACCTTTCAACTTAAAAGTTCGTAGATCGCGTCTTTTCCGGTTTTTTCGACGTTTTCCTCGAATAAACGTTGGTGGCGACTCCGCGCGTATTCCTTTCGTGGAACACGCATCCCGCGAGTCTCGCGTCGCCCTCCCGCCGAAGGGTAGGTTGCGACAGTTGGCGACTCCACTGGGGACTGTTTTTAGAGAGTTAGGCCATTTAATCTTGTGCAATGTTTTACCATGACTTATCCCTTTGTTGGTTTTCCTTCATTATGTTCTTATGTATATAAACTCTTTGTTGCTTTTAGTGCGTTTTAAAATGTATGCATGGGGTAAATATTTATTCATTTGATGCACACAAACACCAACACTATTTGCACACACTGTGAGTGAAAAAGGGCCCTATACCCGGGTTCATGGGAACATAAGGAGCGGAGGTGAATCTGTGGTCATGCTAGGTCTCCGACTTGCTTGATTACAGTGAACCCTCATCTAGAGCTTTTTTCTTTGAAAACTTATTGTTGCTAGTAGTCCCTACTGCTGCAATATGTTTTTCGAAGAGAATGATACCTCTAGAAACTATCAAAAGAGATATGACTACCTTGGGGGTTATTACTAAAAGCCTAGTTAGCTCTCTCCCTTATAGGTCCCTTAAATAGGGGCACGGAGCAAACACGCTGCGTGCCATTTTTCACACTGCCATGCATAAGTGTCATATACCCTTTTACTTATATTCAGTGAGTATTGTCATACTATGTACATTCCCGTGTTGCGCCTTTCGCATATGCATCGCACATGGGTTTTGTCTTGGTCCCCTCTGTAAACAAACCAACGAAGGGTCCGTGTCACCGTTTTAAATACATACGTTGGGGCACTTTGCTACCCCTAGACGTTGTATCTAAGAAGGAGACAGTTTCTCGGGCTCCCGTATTCGTAAATTGCATCTGTGTCATATGCATTTCTTCATGCATTCATCCATTCCACCCATGATAGATGTCAGAGTTTTGATTCGCACTAGATTTTATTTCACTTTAGTAAAACATGGGATCAAGTCAAAAGCCTTCGCTTAAAAAGAGGTTCTATCATGTCAAAATCAAGAGCTTAGAGGTCACTAGTTTAGGAGAGTTGGGGCAATTAATGGGTCAACTTCAACGGTAAGCCTTCCGCAAAGCCTATGGTAAGATTTGGGACCCAGCTAGGGTAGAAGTCTCCATGGAACCGATTGCATCCCTTTCCCAGTATTATGACCAGCCCCTAAGGTGCTTCACATTTGAGGACTTCCAGCTAGTGCCGACTGTGAAAGAGTTGGAAGAAATCCTGGGATGCCAACTGGGAGGAAGGAAGCCATATCTTTTCTTTGGGTTCTATCCCTCCACGACAAGAGTTGCCAAGGTAGTGAAAATCTCAGCACAAGAGTTGGAACGTCTAAAGCAAAACAGAAATGGAGTAGTCGGAGTACCAAGGAAGTGTTTGGAGGAAAGGGCAAAGGCCTTGGAAAATCAAGGCGAATGGGCTTTCTTTTATTGACATCTTGGCGTTTTTTATCTTTGGAGCTGTCCTCTTTCCGAATATGGAAGGGTTAGTGGACCTAGCAGCGATTGACGCTTTCCTCGCCTTTCATCATGGCAAGGAAAGCCCGGTCGTCGCCATTTTGGCCATGTATGATACGTTCGACCGGGGATGTGAAAAGAGCAGCGCAAGAATTGTTTGTTGTGCACTGGCTCTCTATGTGTGGCTGGTTTCACACCTTTTTTCTCCAAGAAGGTAGGCCCGTCTATCCGCTACAAGGTCACCGCTCGTGCGTCGAAAAGGGAAAGGGTAATTGATTCATTGCACCAAGAGGCAACAATGTGGACGGACTGATTTGCTCTTACTTTGAACAGGAGTCAAGAACTTCCCCGATTGCTAGCCAAGGCCAAAGCAGTGGCGGACACCTACTCCGCCCCCGAGGAGATCCACGGACTTCTCAGCTATTGTCAGCATATGATAGACTTAATGGACCATATGATTAGAAACCGCTAGGAAGTTTGTATTGTCGCTCAGATCTTGACTAGTTATAACTTTTTGAAAAAAATGAGTTTATCCCACGTTTTTACTCCAAAAATCAGTGCGAATCAAGTCACTCCCACATTTTATCTCTAGCATGCATTGTATGTTGGTCTCGTCCTTTGTCACGGGAAGCCGGAAGGTCCATATCACCTTCTTAATTGTACACATGGGGCACTGCGCCCCCAAATGCGCAAGTAAGAAGAGATAATTTTCCGGGCTCTCGTGTCCGTAAAATGCATTCATATCATGCATCGCATAAGCATCTCTTCATAATATCATAATGAACATATCGTTCCTGCATTTGTCCGTTATCATATTCCAGCCTCACATTTTGCATGAGTCATTGCATCATCATATGCGTTCAACATACTTTTTGTTTGCTCATACATGATCCTTGTATTTTCCTCTACAAAACAAAAACAAAAAAAAAGGGAAGTGCGAAAATTCACGCTGCATTCTTAGTTGCATATATTCGGTACCATGAGCCAACCATGTTGGGATCATAAACCCATTTCACTTAAAAACAAAATGATTGAACATGGTACCTAATGCATGTTTAACTAAGAAAGGATGTTTCTTCGGGCATCTCAATTTCATAATTACATTTTCCATGCATAGCTTAAAGTATGCCCGAGTCATTCATCCCTATGAGATGTTGTTGAAGTATTGGCGATCAGAATTGCCATTCCTTGGATTACGGGGTTGAACCAAGCTCATGCTTTTACAAAAAGGTTCATCAAGTCAAGTTGAAATATGGAAGTAACCGTCTTGCAAAATTGGGGCAAAAGATGAATCGAGTCACATCACTGCTTCGTCTACTGCCAAACATATTTAGGATTGTTTATGTCCTTGTTACTTCCAGTTTCACCTTGACAAAGATGTCATGGACCATGTTGAAAATCTAAATTGATTCAACCCCATATCCTGCGTAAAAATTCGCAATACTTCAACTGTACATCATTCGCATACATCCATGCTTTTCATTGGTTGCATTGCTCATTGCATTCTTTCGTTGAAAAATAAAATAAAATAAAATAAAATGAACTTAATCATTGTTATCAAAAAGAAAAGGACACGCTTTACGGCACCCTTACCGAACTCGTGCTAGAGCTAGAGTAATGGGTGAAGCAGAGGAGGTGCAAGAGAAGATGAAGGCCGACATGGAGGCCATGAAAGAGCAAATGGCCACAATGATGGAGGCCATGATGAGCATGAAGAAGATAATGGAAGCCAATGCGGTTATAGTTGCCGCTACTAGCGCTGTCGCTAAGGTGAACCCGATGCTCCCATCTGGCCTCAAGCAAATGAATCATCCAACCTCAAATATGGTAGGCAAAGATTTGGGAAGTACGGATGACCCCATGATGTGCAAATTCAAAACAAGCACGCCTTCCCGCCATATGGTTTGCCTCCCAAACTATACACCACCCAATGTGGTGTACATTCCCAATGAGGATGTCAATAACTCCACTCCCATACTCATTAAGAGCCAACAACCTCAATCTGATCATGCACATGTCTCTCGACCCATGGAGGAGACACATGAAATTCCCCACCACGATCTAGCCAACTTCGAGCCTTGCCTCGGATATGCTGCTGAAGGGCAAGCAGTTGGTGGTATACCCCTGCAAAACACTTTGGAGGGCCCTCAATATCATCCACAACCACAACCCTCACGTTCCACAGCGGTTAAAAACCCTCATGACTATGGCAGGAATGGGAAAGTTGGATCATCTAGAGGAAAGGCTCAGGGCCATTGAAGGAGGTGAAGATTATGCCTTTGCTAACCTAAAAGAGTTGTTCCTAGTACCCAATATCATCACCCCTCCCAAGTTCAAGGTGCTGGACTTTGACAAGTACAAGGGGACTACTTGTCCCAAGAACCATCTAAAGATGTATTGTCAGAAGATGGGGGAATACGCAAAAGATGAGGAATTGTTGATACATTCCTTCCATGAAAGTCTTACTGGGGTAGCTGTTACCTGGTACACTAACTTGGAACCTTCCCGAGTCCATTCTTGGAAGGACCTAATGGTTGCCTTTGTTAGGCAGTATTAGTACAATTTTGATATGGTTCTGGATAGGATGCAACTACAGAACATTTGCAAAAAGGGGGACGGATCTTTCAAAGAACACGCCCAAAAGATGGAGAGACTTGGCAACTCAAGTAGCACCCCCAAAAACAGAGAAAGAGATTATCACAATGATAGTAGACACGTGACCGGTGTTCTACTATGAAAAATGGTGGGTTACACACCTTCAAGTTTTACAGATTTGGTCTTCGCCAGTGAAAGGATCAAGGTGGGTCCGAAAAGAGGCAAATTTGATCATCCTACTAGGACGACTGAGAAAACTGGGGCAAATGAAGAGGGTGAGGATGAGGGAGAAACCCATGCTGTGACTGCCATTCCTATACGGCCAAGTTTCCCACCAAACCCAACAATGTCATTACTCAGTCAATAACAAACCACCTCCTTACCCACCACCCAGTTATCCACAAAGGCCATCCCTAAATCAACCACAAAGCCTGTCTACCACACTTCCAATGACGAAGACCACCTTTAGCACAAACCAAAAAAAACACCAACCAAGAAATGAATTTTGCAGCGAAAAGCCTGTAGGATTCACCCCAAATTCTGGTGTCATATGCTAACTTGCTCCCATATCTACTTGATAACGCAATGGTAGCCATAACCCCTGCTAGGTTCCCTCAAACCCCCATTTTTCTGAGGATATGACTCGAACGCAACATGTGCATATCGTGGGGGAGCCCTGGGGCATTCCATTGAGCACTGTATGACCCTTAGGCGTAAGGTGCAAGGTCTAATTGATGCGGGCTGGCTGAAATTTGAGGAGAATCGCGTGTAAATCCTGACATTGACAAGAGATGCCACACATGGGGCAATTTTGAAAACTGTTGTTAGATGTCTCTAATGACTCATCAGGATTTTCAAGTGCAAGCCATTGGTCAGTTTGCTCAAGCGACCTGTGCTCCTGAGTTTGGACTTCCAAGACCGTTCAATTAGAGATTACTCGTCTTGCACGTTGGTGGGGTTGCCGTAAAACAATGAGTAAAGTTCAAAACAAATAAGTTTCAAAATAAAAAATAAGTTTCAAAATAAAAAAAAATAAAAAGGCATTTGATTGACTGTGTTTTCAAGTAAAAATATAGACGTTCATGTGACTTCATTTTATCATTCCAGAAAGTTTGTCTTCTTAGAGAAGCGAGTTGTCAAGAATAGGATGTTGGACAAATGGCCTCAGTTACCTTAAGAAAAAGGGGGGTTGAATTAAGATGCAAAGACTATTCCCCAATTGAACTATCACTCTTTCTTTTTGGATTAACAATGCACCCTTAACATGAATTACTCAAAAGACAAATCAAAATAAACTTCTTTAAAGCAAAAGATAAATAGCAATAAAAGAAGTTTAAAGGAAGAGAGGAATGCAAACTTGATTTATACAGGTTCGGCCACTTCCCGCGCCTACGTCCAGTCCTCAAGAAACCCACTTGAGATTTTCCACTCTCTTTGTAAAACTCCTTTTACAAAGTCTGAACCACACAGGGACAACCCTTCCCTTGTGTTCAAGAATCCTCTACAATAAGAGACTCTCAGTCTCTTAATCCCTTTTCAGAAGTAAGAAGAAGAGAAGAAGAAATCTCTCTTAAAAGGGATAGATTGTACAATAAAGACCAATCAAAATTCCTTATTGAATATGCAAGTGGTTGACCAAGGAATCATTTTGAGAGGATAAGACAGTTCAATTCAGAAAAATCTTAATCTTTTGAGAGGATAAACTTTGTGGGCAATGAAAACTCTCTTTAAATTCGTGCTTCCAAGCCACCTTTGATGCCCATTCATAAACCATTTGAATAGATGTGACTCTTGGAAATTATTTTCCGAAAATCCCCTCTGGTAATCGATTACAAGACTTGTGTAAACGATTACAGGTTTTAAAAATTTGAATTAAAACATTTTTAACTGCTGGTAATCGATTACTAGAGAGCAAATCTCAATTTGAAATGATAGAATTCTTTGGTCAAACCTTTTGTTTTTTCAATTTGGAAACTTCTTCCAAAAGATTCTAGAAATCAACTTGATCATATATCTTGACTTTCTTGGATTCTTGTCTTGAATAAAACTTAGAAGCACTTGATCCTTTAGCATCATCAAGACATCAAAACATCTTGCTTCTACATAGGAGTCATTTGACTTAATCCATCAAAAAATCCTTCAACTATTTCTCGTCCTTGGAAAATTCTTTTTGCAAGAATCAACTGCTTCTTTCATTCTTCCTCACTACGAGGCTATGAAAACAAGACAACGATTGGTACCTCAAAGCCTTACACTGGGGCAATGAGGGGCATCGTGCATGAGCCTCAAGTGAACCTAGGGGCAGATTAGAAGTTCTCACTCAATAGGTTCCCAGCTACAAGGTCATGACGAAAGACAACGATTGGTACCTCAAAGCCTTACACTGGGGCAATGAGGGGCACCGTGCATGAGCCTCAAGTGAACATAGGGGCCGATCAAAAGTTCTCACCCATCGATGTTTTTAACAAAAAAAAGGGGACAAACCCTAGGATTTCAATGGATTGATTAAACATCAAACGACTCCATTGCCGTCACTCCAAAATGGTCAAGTGACTAAATAAAAAAGAACATACACTCTGAGGGAGTTCCCGAAGAGATTTGCAAAAAGATAGGATGAGGTTGCATGAATTATCACCTTTTTCAAAAGGGCAGTCAATCTGTGTTTTCCAAAAAAAAAAAATCAAATCAAAATCAAAATCACAAAATAGGGAAAGAATGCCATGAACATTGTACAACTTTCCATTACATTGCATTGTTTCATATAAAGTCCGCATTTACCCAAATTTCACAACAAAGGTTGCATGCATTTGCATCCCTCAAAATCATGTTAACTACATAGATTCCCTACATCTAAATGTCCAAATCTTTTGAATTTGGGATGACCGGCTCTCTCGATGAGTCGATCTCTTGCTTTCTCATAAGGATGGACCCTCGGGTACTAGTACCCTGGTCTTCAGAGAACTACACTCCTCGCCAACAGAGGGTTGCACGCCCTCACCTTAAGAGGACTGTGTGTCCTCACTTTCAGAGGACTGCATGTCCTCACCTTCAGAGGGCTACACGCCCTCGCCATCAGAGGACTGCGTGTCCTCACCTTTAGAGGGCTACACGCCCTCGCCATCAGAGGACTGCATGTCCTCACCTTCAGAGGGTTACACGCCCTCGCCATCAGAGGACTGCATGTCCTCACCTTCGTAGGGCTACACGCCCTCACCTTTAGAGGACTACACGTCCTCGCCAACAGAGGGCTGCACGCCCTCACCTTGAGAGGACTACACGTCCTCGCCAACGTAGGGCTACACGCCCTCACCTTTAGAGGACTACACGTCCTCGCCAACAGAGGGCTGCACGCCTTCACCTTTAGAGGACTACACATCCTCGCCTTGAGAGGACTCCACGTCCTCACCTTGAGAGGACTACACGTCCTCACCTTGAGAGGACTACACGTCCTCGCCCTGAGAGGACTACATGTCCTCACCATCAGAGGGCTGCACGCCCTCACCTTCAGAGGACTACATGTCCTCACCTTCGTAGGGCTACATGCCCTCACCTTTAGAGGACTACACATCCTCGCCTTCAGAGGACTGCACGTCCTCACCTTGAGAGGACTAAACGTCCTCGCCTTGAGAGGACTACATGTCCTCACCATCAGAGGGCTGCACGCCCTCACCTCCAGAGGACTACACGTCCTCGCCTTGAGAGGACTACATGTCCTCACCATCAGAGGGCTGCACGCCCTCACTTCTAGAGGACTACACGTCCTCGCCTTGAGAGGACTACATGTCCTCACCATCAGAGGGCTGCACGCCCTCACTTCTAGAGGACTACACGCCCTCGCCTTGAGAGGGCTACTCGCCCTTGCCTTGGGTACTAGTTACCCTCACCTTCATAGGACTACATGTCCTCACCTTCGTAGGGCTACACGCCCTCACCTTTAGAGGACCACACGTCCTCACCTTCAGAGGGCTACACGCCCTCGCCATCAGAGGACTGCATGTCCTCACCTTCGTAGGGCTACACGCCCTCACCTTTAGAGGACTACACGTCCTCGCCAACAGAGGGCTACATGCCTTCACCTTTAGAGGACTACACGTCCTCGCCAACAGAGGGCTGCACGCCCTCAACTTGAGAGGACTACACGCCCTCACCTTTAGAGGACTATACATCCTCGCCTTGAGAGGGTTGCACGCCCTCACCTTTAGAGGGCTACGTGTCCTCATTTTCAGTGTGCTCCACATCCGTACCTTAAGAGAATTTAAGGTCCTCTATCCTTAAATGCTTAACCAAGACTTGCACTCCCGGTTAAGGGACCAGTAGTTTCCTTTTAACGATTCCTGGGCCACCCCCTGATATTGGAGGACGGCCAACTGTGCGAGCACAACCAGAGAGGGAGGCTATCACACAGCTACTATGCATACCGGGGCAAGATTTCACCCGTGCCGCTGCAAAGAGACGAGTGCGGATCATGCGCACCAACATGACCAGTCTTACACAGATATAGATGACATTGCTACTTAGCAACATTCTGCCCAGCGACCGCAATGCCAATCTCCCCCTGCAAAAGTATCAGTTGGTCTGTGTCGTCCCGACATGGGTAAGTATGCATATGGTTCAACTGATTTCTGATACCATCTATTGTTTGCAGGGATCGCACCCACAAAGACACCCAGTGGACCTGAAGAAGTCCAACAGGGCCCTGGGGTTTCCAGCTCTGGTTACGGGCCTCTGTCGTCCCTACAGGGCGCCCGTTCCCCCCAGCAAGTTCATGTCGTCGTGGCATAGTTCTAGGGAGTGCCTGTCGCCCCCAGCAAGGTCATCAGGTCCCCCCTACCAATCGAGCTTTCATCAAGAAGTTCTGCGTCTCCAGGCAGGCGCAGGGCGAAACACCACAGCAGCCTGGCGATGGCCGGCAGCGGGCAATAGACGCACCGCCATCACCTCTAGAGTTCACCTCTGCTCATCCACAAAAAGGTTTGAGTATTGCCTACACCACATGGCCGACCAATAGGCGACCAAGTCCAAAGCCAAAGGTAAGCAAAGTACTAGGTCAGTGACCGACAAGACATAAGGCGTCCAGCTCAAGACGTTAAAGAAGCGCTACTAGGAGGCAACCTAGTACCTTTTAAATTTCTGCCTGCTATTTGATCATTTTTTATAGTAGGACGCACCTAGTTGCTCATGATCCTGGGAATTTAAATAAAACAAGCGCAAGCTCGGAAGGTAGTCATACCTTACAAAACATATATATGTATGTTTAGGTAGTGAAAATACCTTAGATATGCATGTATGTAAACAAAAAAACACTTCACAAAATATATATATGTATGTTTAGGTAGAAAAATACCTTAGATATGCATGTATGTAAACAAAAAACACTTCACAAAATATATATATGTATGTTTAGGTAGAAAGATACCTTAGATATGCATGTATGTAAACAAAAAATACTTCACAAAATATATATGTATGTTTAGGTAGAAAGATACCTTGGATATGCATGTATATAGCAAAAATACCTTACAAAACATATATATGTATGTTTAGGTAGCAAGATACCTTGGATATGCATGTATATAGCAAAATACCTCATGAAAAAAAAAGAGAAGAAAAAAAAACAAACAAGAAAAAGAAATAAACAAATAAAAAAAAAAGAAGAAAAAAAAGAGAGAAAAAAGAAAAATAAGTTGTTTAGCTGAAAAACCGATATGCTTTTGAAAAGAGATGACTTCCAACTTTTCTTTGAAAAAATTCACTGATCATAACTAGTTTTTGAAAAAATGTGTATACACCTGAAAGGTGAATGCTGTGAAAATTTTCTCGGACGCCCGAAATGGACTTGGATGAATGCACAAATGGATAAAAGAACATATTTTGGAAACATTGGGTTGACTAAAATAGAGGAAATGAATCCTGAGCCCTAGCATCACATGACCATAAAAATTTGACACTTGAGTGTCCGCATAGGTGCATGCATGACCAGTTTTGCATAAAGTTTCCAAATCATCATTTTTGCATTTGTGTCATGGAAATAATGTGGGGCATCCCTTTTTATCCTTGAACCAAACCAAACCCTGACATGTATCATGTCTAGCCATTCTACAAGCCTTGAGCCAAAATCCTGACTCACCATAAACCTTACCCTCGGAAGCAAAAAAAAAAAGAAGGAAAGGAAATTTCCAATCAAAGAGAAAGCAAAAAAGGAAGGAAAGGAAATTCCCAATCAAAGAGAAAGCAAAAAAGGAAGGAAAGGAAATTCCCAATCAAAGAGTGGGAGAAAGAGAAAAAAGAAAAGAAAGGAAATTCCCAACCAAAGAATGGGAGAAAGTAAAAAAGAAGGAAGCTCCTGGTCAAAGAAACCAGAAGAAATGTGCAGAGAGGTCTTTGGACCGGACAATATCTGAACAATACAGAATTGTCACCAAATGAACAAAAAAAGAAGGAAAGGAAACCGTGACCTAAAATGGTCTTCTTCCTTTAATTACCAACCAAAATCCCGTGCGCTAGCGACCCTTTTTTTTCTCGCCCCGCACTAGACAAAAAAAAAACGGAAAAAAGAAAAAAAGCCAGAAAAATCAAAAGCCAAAAACACACAAAAGCCGAAAAACCCACCAAAAGAACCCATTCCCAAGGGAAGCCCTATTGATCCATGATCACGCATGTAATTTTTTATTTGATAGGAAGTAATCTGCAAAGTCAAGTCATGACATATCTATGGTTCGGAATTAGGATGAAACACTTACCTGTGCGAGATTGATACACTTTGAGTGATTTTCTTCTATTTTTGTCGGACCCAGTGTTTCCTCTAAATGTTCATTTAGAAACGAAATGCTAACATCCAAAATCACATTTATGGTTATGGGGGGATTTCATCAGCAGACTCTCCTTCCCCGGTAAACGCATTGTTTTCCACTCAAAAAAGCGTATGCTGCTCTAATCAGTTGGAATATTTATCTCTTTACTAAAGCATGTTTGCATTTTAGCAAAGAAAACAACGAGACTTTTTCAAGTCTCACAAGTTATCCAGAACTACGTAGGTCTGAGTTCCTCATTGGAGGATACGTAGGAGCAAGAGCCTCGCTTTTGTCGACCACACCGCCTTTTGTTGCCATGACTCAAGAGCTGGTAGCCCGCGGAGACACCTTACGGTTATCCGCACCCTTTTGTCATCCAGAGGCGGCGGGCCCGATGGCAAGCAGAGACCAAGTTTGGTCATTCTGCACCCTTGTATCATCCAGAGGCGGTGGGCCCGATGATACGCGGAGATACCTTACGGTTATCCGCACCTTTTTGTCATCCAGAGGCGGCGGGCCCGATGACAAGTAGAGACCAAGTTTGGTCATTCTGCACCCTTGTATCATCCAGAGGCGGCGGGCCCGATGATACGCGAAGATACCTTACGGTTATCCGCACCCTGTTGTCATCCAGAGGCGGCGGGCCCGATGACAAGCAGAGACCAAGTTTGGTCATTCTGCACCCTTGTATCATCCAGAGGCGGCGGGCCCGATGATACGCGGAGATACCTTACGGTTATCCGCACCCTTTTGTCATCCAGAGGCGGCGGGCCCGATGGCAAGCAGAGACCAAGT
Source organism: Glycine max (assembly GCF_000004515.6). Taxonomy (NCBI): domain Eukaryota; kingdom Viridiplantae; phylum Streptophyta; class Magnoliopsida; order Fabales; family Fabaceae; genus Glycine; species Glycine max. The sequence continues at coordinate 27,608,736 of NC_038243.2, forward strand.
TTGGTCATTCTGCACCCTTGTATCATCCAGAGGTGGCGGGCCCGATGATACGCGGAGATACCTTACGGTTATCCGCACCTTTTTGTCATCCAGAGGCGGCGGGCCCGATAACAAGCAGAGACCAAGTTTGGTCATTCTGCACCCTTGTATCATCCAGAGGCGGCGGGCCCGATGATACGCGGAGATACCTTACGGTTATCCGCACCTTTTTGTCATCCAGAGGCGGCGGGCCCGATGATACGCGGAGATACCTTACGGTTATCCGCACCTTTTTGTCATCCAGAGGCGGCGGGCCCGATGACAAGCAGAGACCAAGTTTGGTCATTCTGCACCCTTGTGTCATCCAGAGGCGGCGGGCCCGATGATACGCGGAGATACCTTACGGTTATCCGCACCCTTTTGTCATCCAGAGGCGGCGGGCCCGATGACAAGCAGAGACCAAGTTTGGTCATTCTGCATCCTTGTATCATCCAGAGGCGGCGGGCCCGATGATACGCGGAAATACCCGAGTGGTTATCCGTATAAACATTCTTTTGCTATCTGTAAGACAGAACGCTTGATAGCATGCAGAGGCTGACACAGTCTTCTGCACCTTTTGTTCCTCCGGGAACAACAAGTCATTTACATGGGGAAATTTCATGGTCACCCGCGACTCTCGTCAACCGAGAGGAGCGAAATTAGTGTCATACACTGATTTTCGTCCGGGGACCTTTGCTTGATGACATGCGACCATTCTTTGGTCCTTGTGAGGTGCTTGGCATCCGTCATTAGGCAATTTGTGAAATTCTAGGAGCGACAAGTCATGGTCACCCGCGACTCTCGTCAACCGAGAGGAGCGAAATTAGTGTCATACACTGATTTTCGTCCGGGGACCTTTGCTTGATGACATGCGACCATTCTTTGGTCCTTGTGAGGTGCTTGGCATCCATCATTAGGAAATTTGTGAAATTCTGGGAACAACAAGTCATTTGCATGTGGAGATTTTATGGTCACCCGCGACTCTCGTCAAATCGAGAGGAACGAAATTAGTGTCTTATCTTTACTTTCCTTTTATCTCCAATAAAAGACAAGTAAAGAGGGGCAACTGTCATACCCTAATTTCGTCCGGGGACCTTTGCTTGATGACATGCGACCTTTCTTTGGTCCTTGTGAGGTGCTTGGCACCCATCATTAGGCAATTTGTGAAATTCCAGGACATGTCGGAAAACCAAAAAATATTGATGCACAATCCGTAAGTTTCCGTGACACACCGGAAATCAAATGGAAGTATCGTTGCATAATTAAGTGAGATTCCGTAACATTCCGTAAGTCAAAAAGGGGATGATTATGTAATCCGCAAGGTTCCGTAACATTACGGAAAGAAAACAAGTATCGTTACGAGATTCGTAAGTTTCCGTAACTTTACGAAAAAAGAATCACCAAAAAAGGTAAGGGGGTGAACTTATCAAGATAGGGGTGTAAATAGCAATTCAAATCTAGGCCCTTCCAGAACATTTTGGAAGTTGGGTTGCTTAAGGAGGAAGCAACTGGGCGGCAAGCTCCTCCACGTTTTTGAAAAATGGTTTTCGGGGCTTCCGCGGCTTCCGTAATACTTCTGTAAAATTTCCGAAAACCTTGGGTAAGCATATTCCACTTAACATTAGTGAAAGGGAAGAGAAAAAAGATGAAAATCAAATTCGAAAACAGTTCCGTAAGGCTTCCGTAACTTTTCCGTAAAATACGAAAAGGGGGGTGAACTTAGTAATTTGGGTGCGCTTAGAAATCTTCTTCATTAAGTCTTTGGGCGGCAAGCACCTCCCTTTTTTTCTATAAATAGGGGAGGGGGGAGCTGTTTCAAAATGTTCAAGACCCCTTTGGCTATGCATTTCGGCTATTTTGGGCAAAAAACACGTTTTCGTGAAGAAAAATCAAATCGAAGTACTTCCGTAACGCTTCCGTAAGCGATTCTGTGGAAATTCTTCATCGTTCTTCGTCGTTCTTCACCGTTCTTCATCCGTTCTTCGTTCTTCAACGGGTAAGTTTTCGAATCCGAGACTTTCAATTCATTTCTTGTTTTGTGTACTTTCACTTTAATTTCGTTTACTTTCAGTTTTCTTTTCTTCAGTTTTTAACGTGCTTTAATCGTTTATTTAAGCCGTTTTCTCACCTAATAAATGATAAAATGAATTTCAACCGATCATTTGTGTTGTAATCTCGTTTAATCACTATTAAAACGAAATCTAACCGATCGTTCACGCTATAACCTCGGTTAAACCAAAAAAAGTAAAATAATAATAAAATAATCAAAATATCTTGAAAAATAATAATAAAATAATCAAAATATCTTTGAATAAAATAATAAAATAAAATCAGTTCGGACGTTTTTCTTTGGAAGTTTCCTTGAATGCATTGATTAATAACCAAAGTGAAACTAAGACTAAGAATCAACTCACAAATCAAGTTTTTATCCAAAAAATCGCTAAAACCGTTTAAGGTCCAACGCCTTAAATGGTCCTCTTGCTTTATCGTTAACATGACCGTCAAAGCATAAA